>NC_057804.1:377921068-378221068 GCF_018294505.1 Triticum aestivum | reverse complement strand
AGGGCTAGCCATAGGAGGTGGCGTGCGCCCTCTTGCCAATCAGAATTGGACAAGGGGTGGGGGTGGTGCCCCCCTTTCCCTCTCCTACTCCCTCTCCCCCTTTGCTACTCCGGAAAGAAGGAAAAGGGGGGGTAAATCCTACTAGGAGTGGAGTCCTAGTAGGACTCCCCCCCTCCATGGTGCACCCCGTGGTGGCCGTCCTCCTCCCCCTCCTTTATATACGGGGGCAGGGGGCACCCCAAAGGCACAACATTGTCTTAGCCGTGTGCGGTGCCCCCTCCGGTTGTAGAAAACTTGACACCAGGCTCGAATTAAAATACACCAACCGCATGTGTAACTGTGATGGTCTCTTTTCGGGTGAGTTCGAGAAGAGAACACGGTGGGATTATGCTTGAAAGTAAATTGTTCACGTTCACTTATTGATCATTACTAGTTTGCGACCATTTGCGTAGCTTCTCATCTTATTCTTGTACTCGTAAGTTAGCCACCATAAATTGCTTAGTTGCTTGCTGCAACCTCACCACTTATCCATTCCATACCCATTAAGCTTTGCTAGTCTTGATACCCATGGTAATGGGATTGCTGAGTCCTCGTGGCTCACAGGTTAATACAACAACAGTTGCAGGTACAAGTAATGTGATGAACATGACGTGAAAGCGATGTTTACTTATTTTTTGAGTTCCTCTTCTGCTTCTTCTTTGTTCAGGGGATCGGTTCCTGGCCGGTAGCCTGGGCTAGTAGGGTGGTGTCGTTTGAGTTTCTGTTTGTGTTTCATTCATAGTCGGATGTTGCTCTTATGTATGATGTTGTATTCGTGTGGCATTGTATGCCATTTTATATTTATCCCCAACTATATGTAATGGTACGATGTAATGATATCCACCTTGCAAAAGCGTTTCAATATGCGGCTCTATCCTTAGTGGGACCTTCGAGTTCCTCTCGAATAGGATCGCATATTGGGCATGACATAGACGGGGTGTCAAAAGCTGCTCTGGTAGGTTGGACGAGGGTGCGATGAAGCAGATCTGAGGTAGTGGACTTGTGCGTTGGAAAAGCTGCCCCGGTAGGGTCGAGAATGGTATAGGCGAAGCTACTCCGGTAGGGTTGAGGATGGTGTCGGTGAAG
Organism: Triticum aestivum; assembly: GCF_018294505.1. Lineage (NCBI taxonomy): Eukaryota > Viridiplantae > Streptophyta > Magnoliopsida > Poales > Poaceae > Triticum > Triticum aestivum. Next base: position 378,219,943 of record NC_057804.1, on the reverse strand, counting down.
TGGCTCCGGTAGAGTTGAGAAAGGTGTCGGTGAAGAGGATCAGAGTGGTCGACGGAGGCGTCGGTGGGGCAGCTCCGGGGGTGTGGACGAAGTGTGTCTAGTGGGGAGTACAAAGGAGCTGCTATAGATGCACTGCGGTTGACGAGAGTACCGGCGAAGCAGATCCGACGTCGTGGAAAAGGCCAACACTGAATGGGCTGTGGTACAGTGGTGGATGAGCAGTCTACTTTTTTCTAAGGGAGGTGGGAAGGGTAGATGCGGCTGCATAAGCAGATCTAACAAGGTGGACGCCGCTGGCAGTGAATGGGCTCTGGTACGCCGGTGGATGAGCAGTCTAGGTTTTCGAGAGGGGAGGGTTAGAAAGGCCGATGAAATATGGACGACGTGATGTAAGATGCTCTGGTGTTGTGGAGTTAGTCCTTTTTGTGGGAGGGGAGAGGAAATGGGGGTGCCGTGTGGTGGGGGAAACCGAAAGTTACCAAAGCAGGCCCGACCTATTATGTAAATGAGGGTCATATTGTAACTATTGTTCTCCATGCACCAAGGACAAAAGGGGAATTTCGCATGCTAAAGACTAGGTGGCAGAAATTTTAGAAGGAGGCGGGAGATTTTGCCGCCCACGGCATCGTTCATATCCAGTTTCAACTAATTTTGGACAGTGCTAGCAGGAAGGTCATGCAAGACTGTGTACACGAGGCACACGTCAGCAGTTAATAACTGGTGTGAAGTCCACCCCAAAAAAAAAGACAATAACTCGGGATGATGCACCGATAACTAGGACGTTCACAAGGGCGTGACCAATCATACGGGTGTAGAGGCGCGTTCACAAAAAGGGATCAAACGCTCGGCCTATGTATTTATCATGTAAATATATAATTTAGTGCCATTGGTTATTTACTTTAAACATAATGCATTGACGTGTTATTGTAGAGGCGCACAAAAAGAAATGGATATTGTAGTCCCACAACAGAGATGGATATTGTAGTCCGCTACTTAAAAGTGTTACCTCATATGATTACATAGCCTCCATTTCATAAATTGCGCACCTGTTCAATTCATATATGAATATTACATATATTACTTCATAATAGAGCCTTAAATCATCCAAGACTAATGAATTTGAATGCAAGACTAATAATGATGCATGTACATGATAACTACAGTGGTTGTTTGAAGAAACATCACTGTAACTTTGGCATGCACAATTGAAAAGGATTATTTGAAAAAAAATGTGATATGTGAGTGTCCAATCTTTATATTGTTGAATCAATATTGTATCTTTGGCCATGATACGAAGTAGATATTGATTTATGTTCAAGCAATGCATGTCCACCATCGCTAGATAGTGATACATGAATGAATTGTGCAATCTCTCTCACACGCATACATATCTCATTTCTCCGTGGGCATCGGAATCACACACGCGCACTTCGTGTATTTCTCTCCCTCTGTCAAGGTTAGAATTCGTCTTTCTACCCCGTCATACAGAAACACACAACTCTCTCTGTCGAACACGCCCACCCCTTTAATTCCGCCCACCCACCGCCACTAAGGTCCCAAAGTATAATTATGTCTCGCACACATATGCCTAAGTTTAACTCGAGTCCCGGAACCATATGAATACATATAATGGGATTCCAGCAGAGCACCTTTTGTTCTGAGATTTCACTCTCTCTCTCTCTCTCACACACACACACTCACACACACACACACACACACACGCGCGCGCGCATAGACATTGTTTCTCTCTTCATTTTTTCCGGCACTTGCATTTACACCGCTTGTTTATATATGTGATGCTTTAAGTATGCCTTGCACACATGCTATCTACCTATCCCTTAATATAGATATGTGTCAGACAAACTCCTTCTCCCTATATCTAAGTGTCACACACACTTCTTGACACCGCAGGAGTAGGGTGAAACCTCGATCTTGATACTAATCTATCTACTGGCTTCTCTCTCAAACACACACACACACACACACACACACACACTACCCGACACTGAAGGAGTAGGGTGGCACCTCGATCTTGATAGTTATCTATCTACTGGCTTCTCTCTCAAACACACATACACACACAAACACTTGCTAGTTGTGCCTCTATGCCTACCGCGTGCACACTCTCGATACGTCTTTCTCTCCCTCCCCGCCCCCCAACAATGACAGCAGAAGGATGACAACTCGATCTTGATCTTAATCTATCAATTGGCTTCTCTCTCAAACACACACACACACACGCTAGTTGTGTCTCTGTGCCTCGCTCACACACACTCAATATGTCTTTCTCTCCATAGCCCCCTCGATATGTAGACTTCTCGCGCGCGCACAGCTATAGTGACGATGATGCTGAACCCAGTGTGCCTTGTTTTACCTGTCTCATGTGATAGTTTTCACCCTGTTTTCTGTTAATTATCAAGGCAACCTTTTCTTTGTTACTACTAGTGAATTTGTGATCATTCGGGGCAGACATAAAATATACCACTTCAACCTAATTATCGCAGTAACTGTTTTAAAAGAGACTAGCTAGATGCCCATGCATTGCACGAAACATCAAGATGCATTTCTATGAGTAGCTTATCTTGTGAGAGAAAAGGATGAACGAGGGAAGGACTTATTTGCAAATGTGGAGAGGGGTGTGGGTATCTTTTTGCAAAATTGCCATAGTTTCCTTCCTATCCGTTAGATATAAATCCGACGGCCTATATTGCAGGATGGCAGGCACACCGTCATCACCAACTCTGTTTTCCACTCCCTCCGTTCCAAAATATTTGTCTTTTTAGAGATTTCAACAAGTGACTACATACGGAGCAACATGAGTGAATCTACACTCTAAAATATGTCTATATACACATCCGTATGTGGTAGTCCATTTGAAATCTGAAAAAGAAAAATATTTAGGAATGGAGGGAGTATAAGAGTAGACATAGAGATATATCTCCAGCATCGTCCACAACGAACATGTGCTGGACTGGTTAGCGTCGGATGCTCACAACGCGATGGCCTGAGTTCGAATTCTGTCTTTAACTTTAGATTTTCATATTATATATTATTTCATATATACTTCTTTCACTACTGTACTGACAGTGGAACCCACAGAGTACTTAGAATACAAGATTAAGGATAGATTTGTTTCTTTTTAACTTTCTGTACGAAGTTGTAGCCACCCTGCAAGTCATGTACATTGTACATGCAATTAACTTTTTATAGAGGGAGAATCATACACACAATTAACTCAAATGGATTGGATGTGACTCTATTATTTCCAACATAAGAGCATCTCCAACAGCAGTCGGCAAATTTCCTCCCGCTTCCTTCCGTGAGGACGACATCCAACACAAGCGGCATACATTTTCACAACTATAACCAACCAGAGGAAATTCGTGCGAACACGGACTGATTTCGTATAAGCAAGTTGGATCTTCATATAAACATGACAGATTTCATTACATTTACATGAACTAAGCGGTGCTAATCCGGCTCTCGTGGTATAATTAATACCTAATCTAAATGGTCGCCCACGGATCCCTTTGTCTTCCTCATGTCCAGCACACATTTGCGGGGTCGACAAAGGTCCTCGGAAGAGATGAAGCAGCAAAGAAACCACATGTATACGTAGTCGTCGCCTCCGCGGTGACCTTCATGGGACCCAAGTAGTGGCGGCCTCTCGTGTTATACTTCTCCTCGATGATGGCAGTGGACACGGAGAAGCTGGCCACCGACTCGTCGCTCTCCACACACTAGGCTTCTGTCTCTGCCTGCATGGCACTGTCGCAGGCACGGGAGGCATGACCGCAGACACTCGTGGCATGGTACAACGCAGCAGCGACGACGCCCGTGTCGCTGTGCTCGCCATCGTGCCAGCGTGGAGCAACTCGCCACTCCTCATCGAGATGAACTGGAGTGGCGAGTTGCTGAACCATGTGCCGGCTTGGGGCGGCAACTGGCTCTGTTGGGCCAAGCGAGGTTGGTGAAGCACCGGGCGGCCTCGCTCGTATCCGGATGGCTCGGCGGGCCACCTAGCCATTAGTATGCCAGAGAACGGCTCCTCGGAAGCCATCGAAGAGTGGAGAAAATGGTGAAGGAGGAGATGGGGGAGCGGCAGAGGGGTGCGATTCGTGCCCGCTATCTCTCTGGCCTCGTTTAAATAGAGGGCGGACAGTAGGAGCTTGGCCGATGTTTGGCCTTGTTTAAATTGAGGGTAGACGGGAGGAGCTCGGCCGGTGTTGCTTTTAATTCCGGCCCGCTCATGAACGGATGTGTGGCCGGAGTAGATTTCCCAATTTGCAAGTGGGTTTAATGGAGGCGTTTGATGGAGGCGAGGAGGCGTGTTCAGGCGTGCGTGCAGTGGGCGGCGCAATACTATTCAATTTGACAGCTACTAGACAACCAGGAGAGTTCCTGATACGGCTTTAATGCAGACGAGAGAGAGGGTAGCGGTTCCCAAAATGTTGAACGGCCAATGATGCATCCTCCTTGAATTAGCATCCTGAATGCATGAGGGAAGTAATGGGAGGAGGACGGGGAAAAGAGGCAGCACGATGTGAATGCAACACAGTTTGCACTCATATAAAGGCGCCCCTCCATTCCAATGCATCTACCACATTGTATGCACCTAAGCACCTACACTAAGCGCAAAAGTGCTCACTCCAGACCCATGGTGGCTATGCGCGCGAGCGGCCAGCAGCTATGCCAGAGGGTCCACGACGTCGGCCTGCGGCATGGCAGCGAGGATTGTCTCCAAACGGTGTTGGCGACCAGCTGGTTCATGGCCACCGTCGATGCCATCTACGACTCTCAGTTGGGCTAGATGATCGTTGCCACCATCAACAAGTTCACCGTTGTCAAGAAGCTCGTAGACGACATTGCCATACTCCTCCAGCCCGCGCGCCCGGGCTCCTCATTGCCTGCCACCCTAATTGGCCTCCATGGCGAGAATCTCTTTCAAGCACTGGTGGCCCTATGACTGCCCACCGATGCAACAAAGAATGTCCACCTGGAGGTCGCGCTCGCTGCGAGGCACCTCGCCTTGCAAGAATTCATCGACCTACACATCCACGTGTACGAGGAAGTCATGTACATAGGTATCTACAAGGCCGATGAGGACGCTACGATGTTGGCCTTCGTCAACCGGCTGGAAGCATTGGACGCCTTTGTTGAGAAGCACCTTGACCTCGCCACAAAAGCCACCACTCTTAAGCCGTCGGTTGGTGGCCCGACGCACTGAGTCGAGGAGGAGGAGGAGGTCGTACGTTGATGGATGCATCTTTCTTCTTGCCTCGCGTAACCACCACTGCGATTGCATCATCGTGGCCTTAATTCTTATTGTGCTATTGCATTCTCGTTCCAGTCAATACAGACATGTGCGATCCCTTTGCTCACATTTGGAGGCAATTATATGTGTCACTGTAACTAGTACTCCATCCATCAATTTATAAGTTGTGCTTACCTTTTCCATCAACTTCATGCAACACACAGGCATCTTGCTAGAAACACTACAACATGTCGGACCGCATGTGACCAAACCAATGATGCGCCAACCTAGCTACTACCCTGCTTATCTAGCGGAAATAGCCCCGCCCTAGCGCTTCCAATCATTATTTATACCTATCTATCATGCCAAGGAGCAGAACCAAATGTTACAATTTATACATGTTTCTCTACTCCTATAAAAGACTCACTTGGTGATGGTGGTGTGTCTGCCATCCGTCATTTATGACCATTAGATCTGCATCAAACGGCTATGAGGTAAGTTGTGGCATTTTTGCAACAATAGCCCACTTCTCTGCTACAATTTGCCAAAAAAACCTTATTATCTTGAAAGCAACCACATCCCTACCTCACCTCATTAAAACAGTCTGAGAAATATATTTTGAGTGAAAAGTAATATATTTTGAGTGGTATATATGTATATCAAAACAAGAGTGTTTTCTTTCAAGTTTGTGAACAAGTACTATTATACTTTGGATCCGTCGCAACACACGGGCACATTGCTAGTAAAAGAAAAAGGCCTGCCACGTTCGCGTCTGCTGCGTCTTGAGCTTGCGTTGGTTTTTCCCTTGAAGAGGAAAGGGTGATGCAGCAAAGTAGCGTAAGTATTTCCCTCAGTTTTTGAGAACCAAGGTATCAGTCCAGTAGGAGGCTCCTCAAAAGTCCCACGCACCTACACAAACAAACAAGAACCTCGCAACCAACGCGATAAAGGGGTTGTCAATCCCTTCACGGTAACTTGCGAAAGTGAGATCTGATAGAGATAATAAGATAAGATAAATATTTTTGGTATTTTTATGATATAGATTGGAAAATAAAAGATGAAAATAAAAGTAGATGGAAAACTTATATGATAAAAGATAGACCAGGGGGCCATAGGTTTCACTAGTGGCTTCTCTCAAGATAGCATAAGTATTACGGTGCGTGAACAAATTACTGTCGAGCAATTGATAGAAAAGCGCATAGTTATGAGATTATCTAGGCATGATCATGTATATAGGCATCACGTCCGTGACAAGTAGATCGAAACGATTCTGCATCTACTACTATTACTCCAAACATCAACCGACTCCTGCCTGCATCTAGAGTATTAAGTTCATGAAGAAGAGAGTAACGCATTAGGAAAGATGACATGATGTAGAGGGATAAACTCATGCAATATGATATAAACCACATCTTTTAATCCTCAATGGAAACAATACAATACGTGCCTTGCTGCCCCTGCTGTCACTGGGAAAGGACACCGCAAGATTGAACCCAAAGCTAAGCACTTCTCCCATTGCAAGAAAGATCAATCTAGTAGGCCAAACCAAACTGATAATTCAAAGAGACTTGCAAAGATAACTTAATCACACATAAAAGAATTCAGAGGAGATTCAAATATTTCTCATAGATAAACTTGATCATAAACCCACAATTCATCGGATCTCGACAAACACACCGCAAAAGGAGTTACGTCGAATAGATCTCCAAGAAGATCGAGGAGAACTTTGTATTGAGATTCAAAGAGAGAGAAGAAGCCATCTAGCTAATAACTATGGACCCGAAGGTCTATGGTAAACTACTCACAATTCATCGGAGAGGCCTTGGAGATGATGTAGAGGCCCTCCGTGGTCGATTCCAACTCCGGCGGAGCAGCGGTGAAGGCTCCAAGATGGGATCTCGCGGATACAGAAGGTTGCGGCAGTGGAAATAGTTTTTCGTGGTGCTCCTGGATGTTTTCGGGGTACGTGGATATATATAGGAGGAAGAAGTATGTCGGTGGAGCAATGAGGGGCCCACGAGGGTGGGGGCGTGCCCACCCCCAAGGGGCGCACCGGGCACCCTCGTGGCCACCTCGTTTGTTGCTTGACGTCCACTCCAAGTCCTCTGGATTGTGTTTGTTCCAAAAATATTGCTTCCGAAGGTTTCATTCCGTTTGGACTTCGTTTGATATTCCTTTCCTTTGAAACACTAAAATAGGCAAAAAAATAGCAATTCGGCTTGGTACTCCGGTTAGTAGGTTACTGCCAAAAACGATATAAAAGTGTAGAGTAAAGCCCATAAACATCCAAAACGGGTAATATAATAGCATGGAACAATAAAAAATTATAGATACGTTGGAGACGTATCAAGCATCCCCAAGCTTAATTCCTGCTCGTCCTCGAGTAGGTAAATGATAAAAACAGAATTTTTGATGTGGAATGCTACCTAGCATAACTCTCAATGTAATTTTCTTTATTGTGGCATGATTGTTCAGATCCAAATGATTCAAGATAAAAGCTTATAAAACATAAAAATAGTAATACTGAAGCATACTAACAAATAACCATGTCTTATCAAAATAGCATAGCCAAAGAAAGCTTATCCCTACAAAATCATATAGTTAGGCCATGCTTCATTTTCATCACACAAAATACTCCCATCATGCACAACCCCGGTTTCAGCCAAGCATTTGGTTCATACTTTTTAACACGCTTCAGCTTTTTCAACTCTTACGCAATACATGAGGGTAAGCCATGGACATAGCACTATATGTGGTATATGGTGGTGGTTGTGAAGACAAAAAGGGAGAAGATAGTCTCACATCAACTAGGCATATCAACGGGCTATGGAGATGCCCATTAATAGATATCAATGTGAGTGAGTAGGGATTGCCATGCAACGGATGCACTAGAGCTATAAATGTATGAAATCTCAACAAAAGAAACTAAGTGGGTGTGCATCCAACTTGCTTGCTCACGAAGACCTAGGGCATTTTGAGGAAGCCCATCATTGGAATATACAAGCCAAGTTCTATAATGAAAAATTCCCACAAAAGTGACAACATAGGAGACTCTCTATCATGAAGATCATGGTGCTATTTTGAAGCACAAGTGTGGAAAAAGAGATAGTAGCATTGTCCCTTCTGTCTTTTCTCTCATTTTTTAATTTGGTGGGCTTCTTTGGCCTCTTTTTATATATTTTTATATGGGCTTATTTGACCTCTTTTTTTTATAAAGTCTGAAGTCTCATCCTGACTTGTGGGGGAATCATAGTCTTCATCATCCTTTCCTCACTTGGGACAATGCTCTAATAATGAAGATCATCACACTTTTATTGATTTACAACTCAAGAATTACAACTCAATACTTAGAACAAAATATGACTCTATGTGAATGCCTCCGGCGGTGTACTGGGATATGCAATGAATCAAGAGTGACATGTATGAAAAATTATGAAGGTGGCCTTGCCACAAATACGATGTCAACTACATGATCATGCAAAGTGCAATATGACAATGATGAAGCGTGCCATAATAAACAGAACGGTGGAGAGTTGCATGGCAATATATCTGGGAATGGATATGGAAATGCCATAATAGGTAGGTACGGTGGCAGTTTTTGAGGAAGGTAAATAATGGGTGCATGATACCGCCTGATACGTCTCCAACGTATCTATAATTTTTGATTGTTCCATGCTATTATATTACCCATTTTGGATGTTTATGGGCTTTACTTTACGCATTTATATCATTTTTCGGACTAACCTACTAACCGGAGGCCCAGCCCGTATTGCTGTTTTTTTGCCTATTTCAGTATTTCGAAGAAAAGGAATATCAAATGGAGTCCAAACGGAATGAAACCTTTGGGAGCGTGATTTTTGGAACGAACCTGATCCAGAGGACTTGGAGTGCAGGTGAAGAAGCGTTCGAGGCGGCAAGGAGGGTCGAGGGAATGCCCACCCCTACAGGGCGCGCCCACTATCTCGTGGGCCCCTCGTGCGACCACCAACCTACTTCTTCCTCCTATATATACCCACGTACCCCGAGAACATCCAGGGAGCCAACAAAAACTATTTCCACCACAGTAACCTTCTGTATCTGCAAGATCCAATCTTGGAGCCTTCGCCGGTGCTCCGCCGGAGGAGGAATCGACCACGGAGGGCTTCTACATCAACACCATAGCCCCTCCGATGAGTTGTGAGTAGTTTACCACAGACCTTTGGGTCCATAGTTATTAGCTAGATGGCTTCTTCTCTCTTTTTGGATCTAAATACCATGTTCTCCTCGACCTTCTTGGAGATCTATTTGATGTAACTCTTTTTGCGGTGTCTTTGTCAAGATCCGATGAATTGTGTGTCTATGAGAAATATTTGAATCTCCTCTGAATTATTTTATGTATGATTGAGTTATCTTTGCAAGTCTCTTCGAATTATCAGTTTGGTTTGGCCTACTAGATTGATCTTTCTTGCAATGGGAGAAGTGCTTAGCTTTGGGTTCAACCTTGCTGTGTCCTTTCCCAGTGACAGCAGGGGCAGCAAGGCACGTATTGTATTGTTGCCATCGAGGATAAAAAGATGTGGTTTATATCATATTGCATGAGTTTATCCCTCTACATCATGTCATCTTTCTTAATGCGTTACTCTGTTCTTATGAACTTAATACTCTAGATGCATGCTGGATAGCGGTCGATGTGTGGAGTAATAGTAGTAGATGCAGGCTGGAGTCGGTCTACTTGTCGCGGACGTGATGCCTATACACATGATCATGCCTAGATAATCTCATAATTATTCGCTTTTCTATCAATTGCTCGACAGTAATTTGTTAACCCACCGTAATACTTATGCTATCTTGAGAGAAGCCACTAGTGAAACCTATGGCCCCCGGGTGTATCTTTTATCATATAAGCTTTCAATCTACTTTTATTTGCATCTTTACTTTTCCAATCTATATTATAAAATACCAAAAATATATTTATCTTATCATACTATCTCTATCAGATCTCACTTTTGCAAGTGGCCGTGAAGGGATTGACAACCCCTTTATTGCGTTGGTTGCGAGTTCTTTGTTTGTTTGTGTAGGTGCGTGGGACTTTTGAGGAGCCTCCTACTGGATTGATACCTTGGTTCTCAAAAACTGAGGCAAATACTTACGCTACTATTGCTGCATCACCCTTTCCTCTTCAAGGAAAACCAACGCAAGCTCAAGACGTAGCAAGAAGGATTTCTGGCGCCGTTGCCGGGGAGGTCTTCGCTCAAGTCAAGACATACCAAGTACCCATCACAAACTCATCTCCCTCGCATTTACATTATTTGCCATTTGCCTCTTGTTTTCCTCTCCCCCACTTCACCCTTGCCGTTTTATTCGCCCTCTCTTTTCCAATCTCCTCTCTCTTTCGCTTGCCTTTTTCTGTTTGCTTGTGTGTTGGATTACTTGTCGCCATGGCGCAAGATAATACCAAATTGTGTGATTTCTACAATACCAATAATAATGATTTCCTTAGTACTGCGATTGCTCTTCTTAATGATGTTGAGTCTTGTGAAATCAATACTGCTTTGCTGAATCTTGTTATGAAAGATCAATTCGCCGGCCTTCCTAGTGAAGATGCCGCTACCCATCTAAACAACTTTGTTGATTTGTGTGATATGCAAAAGAAGAAAGATACGGACAATGATATTATTAAATTGAAGTTATTTCCGTTTTCACTTAGAGATCGTGCTAAAGTTTGGTTTTCGTCTTTGCCTAAGAATAGTATTGATTCATGGAATAAGTGCAAAGATGCTTTTAGCTCTAAATATTTTCCTCCCGCTAAGGTCATCACTCTTAGGAACGATATTATGAATTTTAAACAACTTGATCATGAGCATGTTTCCCAATCTTGGGAAAGAATGAAATTGATGATTCACAATTGCCCTACTCATGGTTTGAATTTATGGATGATCATACAAAATTTTTATGCTGGATTGAACTTTGCTTCTAGAAATCTTTTAGATTCGGCCGCGGGAGGCACGTTTATGGAAATCACTTTAGGAGATGCTACAAAACTCCTTGATAATATTATGGCTAATTATTCTCAATGGCACACCGAAAGATCTACTAGTAAAAAAGTGCATGCTATAGAAGAAATTAATGTTTTGAGTGGAAAGATGGATGAACTTATGAAATTGTTTGCTACTAAGAATGCTCCTCTTGATCCCAATGATATGCCTTTGTCTACTTTGATTGAGAATAATAATGAATCTATGGATGTGAATTTTGTTGGTAGGAATAGTTTCGGTAACAATGCTTATAGAGGAAACTTTAATCCTAGACCGTTCCCTAGTAATTCCTCTAATAATTATGGAAATTCCTACAATAATTCTTATGGTAATTTTAATAAGATGCCCTCTGATTTTGAGAATAGTGTAAAAGAATTTATGATCTCTCAAAAGAATTTTAATGCCTTGCTTGAAGAAAAATTGCTCAAAGTTGATGATTTGGCTAGGAACGTTGATAGACTCTCGCTTGATGTTGATTCTTTGAAACTTAGATCTACTTCTCCTAAGCATGATATCAATGAGTCTCTCAAAGCAATGAGAGTGTCCATTGATGAGTGCAAAGAAAGAACCGCTAGATTGCGTGCTAAGAAAGATTGCTTTATAAAAGCGTGTTCTTCTAGTTTCAATGAAATAATGATGAAGATCTTAAAGTTATTGATGTGTCACCTATTAGATCTTTGTTTTGCAATATGAATCTTAATAATGATGGGACTGGGGATGAGTCAACTTTAGTTAAAAGGCGTCCCAATAATTCGGAGTTTTTAGATCTTGATGCTAAATTTGGTAAAAGTGGGATTGGAGAGGTCAAGACTTTAAATAGCATTGAACCTACTATCTTGGATTTCAAGGAATTTAATTATGATAATTGTTCTTTAGAAGGTTGTATTTCCTTGTTGCAATCCGTTGTGAATTATCCTCATGCTTATAGTCAAAATAAAGCTTTTACCAAACATATTGTTGATGCCTTGATGCAATCTTTTGATGAAAACTTAATTTGGAAGTTTCTATACCTAGAAAACTTAATGATGAGTGGGAACCTACTATAAATATTAAAATTAAAGATCATGAGTGTTATGCTTTATGTGATTTGGGTGCTAATGTTTCCGCGATTCCGAAAACTTTATGTGATATTCTAGGTTTCTATGATCTTGATGATTGCTCTTTAAATTTGCATCTTGCGGATTCCACCTTTAAAAAGCCAATGGGAAGGATCAATGATGCTCTCACTGTTGCAAATAGAAATTTGGTGTCCGTAGATTTTATCGTTCTTGATATAGATTGCAATCTTTCTTGCCCTATTATTCTCGGTAGACCTTTCCTTAGAACGATTGGCGCGATTATTGCTATGAAGGAAGGGAATATTAGATTCCAATTTCCATTAAGAAAAGGCATGGAGCACTTTCCAAGAAAGAAAGTCAAATCATCTTATGAATCTATCATGCGAGCTACTTATGAATTGAGTGCCAAAGATGGCACTACATAGATCTATCCTCGCTTTTATGCCTAGCTAGGGGCGTTAAATGATAGCGCTAGTTCGGAGGCAACCCAAATTTATTTGTGTTTTTTTCTGTTTCTGTTTAGTAATAAATTTTGCATCTACCTTCTGTTTAGATGTGTTTTTATGTTTTAATTAGTGTTTGTGCCAAGTAGAACCTATAGGATAACCTATGGTGATAGTTAATTTGATTCTGCTGAAAAACAGAAACTTTGCGCGCATGAAAATAGTTTTGTTAATTCACAGAAAGATGCTTTTGCGTGGATTCCTTTTGATGTAGATCAATAGACAAATTTCCCAGGACTTCCTATTTTGGTAGGAATTTTATAGTTCCATAAGTATTCGAGGGTTACAGATTGCTATAGACTGTTCTATTTTTGACAGATTCTGTTTTTCGTGTGTTGTTTGCTTATTTTGATGCATCTATGGCTAGTATCAAGTGGTATGAACCATAGAGAACTTGAAATACAGTAGGTTTAACACCAATATAAATAAAAAATGAGTTCATTACAATACCTTATGTGGTGGTTTTGCTTTCTTTCACTAACGGAGCTTATGAGATTTCCTGTTGAGTTTTGTGTTGTGAAGTTTTCAAGTTTTGGGTAAAGATTTGATGGACTATGGAATAAGGAGTTGAAAGAGCCTAAGCTTGGGGATGCCCATGGAACCCCAAGATATTCAAGAATAGCTAAAAGCCTAAGCTTGGGGATTCCCCCGGAAGGCATCCCCTCTTTCGTCTTCGTTTATCGGTAACTTTACTTGGAGCTATATTTTTATTCGCCACATGATATGTGTTTTTCTTGGAGCGTCTTGTATGATATTAGTATTTGATTTTTAGTTTTCCACAATCATCCCTGCTGTACATACCTTTTGGTAGAACCCCACTTGATTGGAATTTATTAGAATACTCTATGTGCTTCACTTATATCTTTTGAGTTAGATAGTTTTTGCTCTAGTGCTTCACTTATATCTTTTAGAGCACGGCGGTGGCTTACTTTTGGAGAAATTACTAGTCTCTCATGCTTCACTTATATTATTTTGAGAGTCTCTTAGAACAGCATGGTATTTTCTATGGTTATAAAATTGGTCCTAGAATGGTGGGCATCCAAGTTGGGTACAATAAAAACTATCATAGGAAGTGAATTGGATGCTATGATCAATTTGATACTTGATAATTGTTTTGAGATATGGAGGTAGGGATATTAAAGTCATCCTATTTGGGTGATTATGAATTTAAAGAATGCTTGTGTTGAAGTTAGCAAGTCCCGTAGTATGCATGTATGGTTAAAGTAGTGTAACAAATTTGAAACATGAGGTGTTCTTAGATTGTGCATCCTTATGAGTGGCGGTCGGGGATGAGCGATGGTCTTTTCCTACCAATCTATCCCTCTAGGAGAATGCGTGTAGTGCTTTGTTTTTGATGACTTGTAGATTTTTGCAATAAGTATATGAGTTATTTTGACTAATGTTGAGTCCATGGATTATACACACTTTACCTTTCCATCATTGCTAGCCTCTTCTGTACCGTGCATTGCCCTTTCTCACCTTGAGAGTTGGTGCAAACTTTGCCGGTGCATCCAAACCCCGTGATATGATACGCTCTATCACACATAAACCTCCTTATATCTTCCTCAAAACAGACACCATACCTACCTATTATGGCATTTCCATAGCCATTCCAAGATATATTGCCATGCAACTTTCCACCGTTCCGTTTATCATCATGACACGCATTACTATTGTCATATTGCCATTGCATGATCATGTAGTTGACATTGTATTTGTGGCAAGGCCACTTTGCATAATTTTTCATACATGTCACTCTTGATTCATTGCCCATCCCGGTACACCGCCGGAGGCATTCATATAGAGTCATATCTTGTTCTAGTTTTGAGTTTTAATTCATGAGTTGTAAATCAATAAAAGTGTGATGATCATCATTATTAGAGCATTGTCCCCAAAAAATAAAAATAAAAAATAAAGGCCAAAAGAAAAAAATAAAGGCCCCAAAAAAAGAAAATAAGAAAAAATAAAAAAATAAAAAAATAAAAAGGGGGCAATGTTACTATCTCTTTTCCACACTTGTGCTTCAAAGTAGCACCATGTTCTTCATATAGAGAGTCTCATATGTTGTCACTTTCATATACTAGTGGGAATTTTTTATTATAGAACTTGGCTAGTATATTCCTACAATGGGCTTCCTCAAAATGCCCTAGGTCTTCGTGAGCAAACAAATTGGATGCACACCCACTAGTTTTCTTTTGTCGAGCTTTCATACATTTATACCTCTAGTGCATCCGTTGCATGGCAATCCCTACTCCTCATGTTGACATCAATTGATGGGCATCTCCATAGCATGTTGATTATCCTCGTCAATGTGAGACTTTCTCCTTTTTTGTCTTCTCCACACAATCCCCCTCATCATATTCTATTCCACCCATAGTGCTATATCCATGGCTCATGCTCATGTATTGTGTGAAAGTTGAAAAAGTTTGAGATTATTTAAGTACAAAACAATTGCTTGGCTTGTCACTGGGGGTGTATAATTTGGGAGCATTTTTGTGTGACGAAAATGAAGCATAGCCTAACTATATGATTTTTGTAGGGATGAACTTTCTTTAGCCATGTTATTTTGAGAAGACATGATTGCTTTGATTAGTATGCTTGAAGTATTACTATTTCTTATGTCAATATGAACTTTTATTTTGAATCATTTGGATCTGAACATTCATGCCACAATAAAGAAAATTACATTGAGAAATATGCTAGGTAGCATTCCACATCAAAAATTCTGTTTTTATCATTTACCTACTCGAGGACGAGCAGGAATTAAGCTTGGGGGTGCTTGATACATCTCCAATGTATCTATAATTTTTTATTGTTCCATGCTATTATATTACCCATTTCGGATGTTTATGGGCTTTACTTTACACATTTATATCATTTTTGGGACTAACCTACTAACCGGAGGCCCATCTCGTATTGCTGTTTTTTTGCCTATGTCAGTATTTCAAAGAAAAGGAATATCAAACGGAGTCCAAACGGAATGAAACCTTTGGGAGCGTGATTTTTGGAACAAATGTGATCCAGAGGACTTGGAGTGCAAGTCAAGAAGCAGTCGAGGAGGCCACGAGGGTGGAGGGCGCGCCCACCCCTACAAGGCGCGCGCCCCTATCTCGTGGGCCCTCGGGCGGCCACCGACCTACTTCTTCCTCCTATATATACCCACGTACCCCAAGAAAATCCAGGGAGCCAACGAAAAACTATTTCCACCACCGTAACCTTCTGTATCCGCGAGATCCCATCTTGGAGCCTTCGCCGACGCTTCGCCGGAGGGGGAATCAACCATGGAGGGCTTCTACATCAACACCATAGCCCCTCCGATGAGTTGTGAGTAGTTTACCCCAGACCTTCGGGTCCATAGTTATTAACTAGATGGCTTCTTCTCTCTTTTTGGATCTCAATACCATGTTCTCCTCGATCTTCTTGGAGATCTATTCGATGCAACTCTTTTTGCGGTGTGTTTGTCGAGATTCGATGAATTGTGCGTTTATGATCAAGTTTATCTATGAGAAATATTTGAATCTCCTCCGAATTCTTTTATGTATGATTGAGTTATCTTTGCAAGTCTCTTCGAATTATCAGTTTGATTTGGCCTACTAGATTGATCTTTCTTGCAATGGGAGAAGTGCTTAGCTTTGGTTTCAATCTTGCGGTGTCCTTTCCCAGTGACAGCAGGGGCAGCAAGGCACGTATTGTATTGTTGCCATCGAGGATAAAAAGATGGGGTTTATATCATATTGCATGAGTTTATCCCTCTACATCATGTCATCTTTCTTAATGCGTTACTCTGTTCTTATGAACTTAATACTCTAGATGCATGCTGGATAGCGGTTGATGTGTGGAGTAATAGTAGTAGATGCAGGCAGGAGTCGGTCTACTTGTAGTGGACGTGATGCCTATACACATGATCATGCCTAGATAATCTCATAATTATTCGCTTTTCTATCAATTGCTCGACAGTAATTTGTTCACCCATCGTAATACTTATGCTATCTTGAGAGAAGCCACTAGTGAAACCTATGGCCCCCGGGTCTATCTTTTATCATATAAGCTTTCAATATACTTTTATTTGCATCTTTACTTTTCCTATCTATATTATAAAATACCAAAAATATATTTATCTTATCATACTATCTCTATAAAATCTCACTTTCGCAAGTGGCAGTGAAGGGATTGACAACCCCTTTATTGCGTTGGTTGCGAGTTCTTTGTTTGTTTGTGTAGGTGCGTGGGACTTTTGAGGAGCCTCCTCTGGATTGATACCTTGGTTCTCAAAAACCAAGGGAAATACTTACACTACTATTGCTGCATCACCCTTTCCTCTTCAAGGAAAACCAACACAAGCTCAAGACGTAGCACCGGTGAAGGTTGCGCGACATAATAAAGGCTAGCAAAGTGGAAGGGTGAGTGTGCGTATATCCATGGACTCACATTAGTCATAAAGAACTCATATACTTATTGCAGAAGTCTACTTGCCCTCGAAGCAAAGTACTACTATGCATACTCCTAAGGGAAGGGTTGGTAGGAGTTAACCATTGCGCGATCCCGACCTCCACTCATAAGGAAGACAATTAAAAGAGCAGCCCATGCAACAAATTTGTCACATAACTTTTACCATACGTGCATGCTATGGGACTTGCCAACTTTAACACAAGTATTTCTCAATTTCATAATTACCCAACTAGCATGACTCTAACATTACCACCTTTATATCTGAAAACAATTATCAAGCATCAAATTGATCATAGTGTTTAATGCACTTTCTATGATAGTTTTTATTATACCCAACTTGGATGCTCATCATTCTAGGACAAAATTTATAACCATAACAAATACCATGCTGTTATAAAAGAATCTCAAAATAATATAAGTGAAGCATGAGAGATCAACAATTTCTTCAAAATAAAGCCACCACCGTGCTCTAGAAAATATAAGTGAAGCACATAGAGCAAAACTATCTAGCTCAAAAGATATAAGTGAAGCACATAGAGTATTCTAATAAATTCTAAATCATGTGGGTTTCTCCCAAAAGGTGTGTACAGCAAGGATCACTGTGGAAATCTAAAAATCAAATACTTATATCATACATGATGCTCCAAGCAAAACACATATCATGTGGCGAATAAAAATATAGCTCCAAGTAAAGTTACTGATAGACGAAGACAAAAGAGGGGATGCCTTCCGGGGCATCCCCAAGCTTAGGCTTTTGGTTGTCCTTGAATATCTTGGGGTGCCATGGGCATACCCAAGCTTAGGCTCTTGCCACTCCTTATTCCATAGTCCATCAAATCTTGACCCATCACTTGAAAACTTCACAACACAAAACTCAACAGGAAATCTCATAAGCTCCGTTAGTGCAAGAAAGAAAAACCACCACATAAGGTACTGTAATGAACGCATTCTTTATTTATAATGGTGTTAAACCTACTGTATTACAACTTATCTATGGTTCATACGCGCCGATACTAGCCATAGATGCATCAAAATAAGCAAACAACACACGAAAAATAGAATCTGTCAAAAACAGAATAGTCTGTAGCAATTTGTAACTTTCTAATACTTCTGGAACTCTAAAACTCCTACCAAAATAGTAAGTCCTGGGAAATTTGTCTATTTATCTACAGCAAAAAGAATCAACAAAAATCACGTTTCTGTGAATTACTAAAATTATTTTCATGCGTGCAAAAGTTTCTGTTTTTCAGCAGAATCAAATTAACTATTACCGTAGGTTATCCTATAGGTTCTACTTGGCACAAACACTAATTAAAACATAAAAACACATATAAACAGAAGCTAGATGAAATATTTATTACTAAACATAAGCAAAAGTCAAGAAACAAAAATAAAATTGGGTTGCCTCCCAACAAGCGCTATCATTTAACGCCCATAGCTAGGCATAAAAGCGAGAATAGATCTAAGTAGTGCCATCTTTGCCATTCAATTCATAAGTAGCTCGCATGATAGATTCATAAGGTAATTTAAATTTCTTTCTTGGAAAGTGCTCCATGCCTTTCCTTAATGGAAATTGGAATCTAATATTCTCTTCCTTCATATCAATAATTGCACCAATCGTTCTAAGGAAAGGTCTACCAAGAATAATAGGACATGAAAGATTGCAATCTATATCAAGAACGATAAAATCTACGGGCACAAAATTCCTATTTGCAATAATAAGAACATCATTGATCCTTCCGATAGGTTTCTTAATGGTGGAATCTGCAAGGTGCAAGTTTAAAGAGCAATTATCAAAATCATGGAAACCTAGCACATCACATAAAGTTTTCGGAATCGTGGAAACACTAGCACCCAAATCACACAAAGCATATCACTCATGATCTTTAATTTTAATATTTATAGTAGGTTCCCACTCATCATAAAGTTTTCTAGGTATAGAAACTTCCAAATTAATTTTTTCCTAATGAGATTGCATCAAAGCATCAACAATATGTTTGGTAAAAGCTTTATTTTGACTATAAGCATGAGGAGAATTCAACACGGATTGCAACAAGGAAATACAATCTATTAAATAACAATTATCATAATTAAATTCCTTGAAATCCATAATAGTGGGTTCAATGCTATTTAAAGTCTTGACATCTCCAATCTCACTTTTACCAAATTTAGCATCAAGATCTAAAAACTCCGAATTATTGGGACGCCTTTTAACTAAAGTTGACTCATCTTAAGTCCCATCATTATCAAGATTCATATTGCAAAACAAGGATTTAATAGGGGATACATCAATAACTTTTAGATCTTCATCATTATTTTCATGGAAACTATTAGAACACGCTTTTATAAAGCAATCTTTCTTAGCATCCAACCTAGCGGTTCTTTCTTTGCACTCATAAATGGAAATTCTCATGGCTTTGAGAGACTCATTGATATCATGCTTAGGAAGAATAGATCTAAGTTTCAAAGAATCAACATCAAGCGAAAGTCTATCAACGTTCCTAGCCAAATCATCAACTTTAAGCAATTTTTCTTCAAGCAAAGCATTAAAATTCTTTTGAGAGATCATAAATTCTTTAACTCTATTCTCAAAATCAGAGGGCATCTTATTAAAATTTCCATAAGAGTTGTTGTAGGAATTACCATAATTATTAGAGGAATTACTAGGGAACGGTCTAGGATTAAAGTTTCCTTTATAAGCATTGTTACCAAAATTATTCCTACCAACAAAATTCACATCCATAGATTCATTATTATTCTCAATCAAAGTAGAAAAAGGCATATCATTAGGATCGATAGGAGCACTCTTAGTAGCAAACAATTTCATAAGTTCATCCATCTTTCCACTCAAAACATTAATTTCTTCTATAGCATGCACTTTTTTACTAGTACATCTTTCGGTGTGCCATTGAGAATAATTAGCCATAATGTTATCAAGGAGTTTAGTAGCTTCTCTAAGGTGATTTCCACAAAAGTGCCTCCCGTGGCCGAATCTAAAAGATTTCTAGAAGCAAAATTCAATCCGGCATAAATTTTTTGTATGATCATCCATAAGTTCAAACCATGAGTAGGGCAATTGCGAATCATTAATTTCATTCTTTCCCAAGATTGGGCAACATGCTCATGATCAAATAGTTTAAAATTCATAATATCGTTCCTAAGAGAGATGATGTTAGCGGGAGGAAAATACTTAGAGACAAAAGCATCTTTGCACTTATTCCATGAATCAATACTATTCTTAGGCAAAGATGAAAACCAAGTTTTAGCAAGATCTCTAAGTGAAAACGGAAAAAACTTCAATTTAACAATATCATTATCTGTATCTTTCTTCTTTTGCATATCACACAAATCAACAAAGTTGTTTAGATGAGTAGCGGCATCTTCACTAGGAAGGCCAGAGAATTGATCTTTCATAGCAAGATTCAACAAAGCAGCATTGATTTCACAAGATTCAACATCATTAAAAGGAGAAATCGGAGTGCTAAGGAAATCATTATTATTGGTATTGGAAAAGTCACACAATTTGGTATTATCTTGCGCCATCATGACAAACAATCCAACACACAAGCACACAAAAAGGCAAGCGAAAGAGAGAGGAGAAGATTGGGAAAGAGAGGGCAAATAAAATGGAAAGGATGAAGTGGGGGAGAGGAAAACGAGAGGCAAATGGAAAATAATGTAATGCGAGGGAGATGATTTTGTGATGGGTACTTGGTATGTCTTGACTTGAGCGAAGACCTCCCCAGCAATGGCACCAGAAATCCTTCTTGCTACGTCTTGAGCTTGCGTTGGTTTTTCCCTTGAAGAGGAAAGGGTGATGCAGCAAAGCAGCGTAAGTATTTCCCTCAGTTTTTGAGAACCAAGGTATCAATCCAGTAGGAGGCTCCTCAAAAGTCCCACGCACCTACACAAACAAACAAGAACCTCGCAACCAACGCGATAAAGGGGTCGTCAATCCCTTCACGGTAACTTGCGAAAATGAGATCTGATAGAGTTAATAAGATAAGATAAATATTTTTGGTATTTTTATGATATAGATTGGAAAATAAAAGATGCAAATAAAATTAGATGGAAAACCTATATGATAAAAGATAGACCAGGGGGCCATAGGTTTCACTAGTGGCTTCTCTCAAGATAGCATAAGTATTACGGTGGGTGAACAAATTAATGTCGAGCAATTGATAGAAAAGTGCATAGTTATGAGATTATCTAGGCATGATCATGTATATAGGCATCACGTCTGTGCCAAGTAGATCGAAACGGTTTTGCATCTACTACTATTACTCCACACATCGATTGACTCCTGCCTGCATCTAGAGTATTAAGTTCATGAAGAACAGAGTAACGCATTAAGAAAGATGACATGATGTAGAGGGATAAACTCATGCAATATGATATAAACCACATCTTTTTATCCTCGATGGCAACAATACAATACGTGCCTTGTTGCCCCTGTTGTCACTTGGAAAGGACACCGCAAGATTGAAACCAAAGCTAAGCACTTCTCCCATTGTAAGAAAGATCAATCTAGTAGGCCAAACCAAACTAATAATTCGAAGAGACTTGCAAAGATAACTTAATCACACATAAAAGAATTCAGAGGAGATTTAAATATTTCTCATAGAAAAACTTGATCATAAACCCACAATTCATTGGATCTTGGCAAACACACCGCAAAAGGAGTTACATTGAATAGATCTCCAAGAAGATCAAGGAGAACTTTGTATTGAGATTCAAAGAGAGAGAAGAATCCATCTAGCTAATAACTATGGACCCGAAGGTCTGTGGTAAACTACTCACAACTCATCGAAGAGGCCTTGGAGATGATGTAGAGGCCCTCCGTGGTCGATTCCCCCTCCGGTGGAGCGCCGGCGAAGGCTCCAAGAAGTGATCTCGCAGATACAGAAGGTTGCGGCGGTGGAAATAGTTTTTTGTGGTGCTCCTGGATGTTTACGGGGTACGTGGATATATATAGGAGGAAGAAGTACGTCGGTGGAGCAACAAGGGGCCCACGAGGGTGGGGCGCGCCCACCCCCAGGTGGCGCGCCGGGCACCCTCGTGGCCGCCTCGTTTGTTTCTTGACGTCCACTCCAAGTCCTCTGGATTGCGTTTGTTCCAAAAAGATCGCTCCCGAAGGTTTCATTCCGTTTGGACTTCGTTTGATATTCCTTTCCTTCGAAACACTGAAATAGGGAAAAAACAGCAATTCGGGTTGGGCCTCCGGTTAGTAGGTTAGTCCCAAAAATGATATAAAAGTGTATAGTAAAGCCCATAAACATCCAAAACGGGTAATATAATAGCATGGAACAATCAAAAATTATAGGTACGTTGGAGACATATCAGCGTCGCACCCCCACACGCCCGGTAATCAGGAGTACTCCACGGCCTGTCCAGCACGCCACATAGCTAGGAAAGGTGTGTTGCCTAGCATTTTCACTTTCATGTGGGACCGCAGTTGAGCAAACCGACTATCGGCAAACCGCAGCTGTAACATCCCAAATTTTCAATTTGGAATGTTATACATTAAAACATCATGCATTACATATTTTCTTGCATTTGCCGATCCTAGAAATTTCAGGCAACTCAAGGACCCTCGGAGAGAGTTGGAGATTTCGAAATTTTCATATTTGAGTTTCCTCAAATTATGAAAAAAGAGGATCATTTGATTTTATTTATTTCATCTTCAACTAATTTTCCAATATCAAAAATATGAGAGGGAATAATATGACTTTCCCAAAAATTTAGGAAAAATGAAGATTTAATAAATAAATCAAATTCTGGATTTTTCTCGAAGTTATTTGCCTTAGGAAAAAAATGCGTGTTTTCAAAAATTGCATTTTGGGCCCCGGGTAAAAGTTCATTTTGTTCGACTCATTTTTAGGAGTCGGGGAAAATTTACTATGTAATTTTTGGAGTTCGTTTAGACTTTATTTTATTCTTTTTCTACGTGCTTTATTTATTAAAAAAACGCGCAGCGCCCCGCCTGGGCCAAGGGCCCAGCCGCCCCTCCCCTCGCGCGCCCGCGCGCAGCGCGCCACCGCCGCCGCCCCAGCCGAGTCCGGCTCGGACTCCGCCACCGCCGCCGCCCTTGCCTTGCCCCCTCCCCCAAGCAGCACCCCCCCTTTAAATACCCAACACCCCCCTCTCCTACCCACAACCCGCAGCCGCCGGCCCCAAGCAGCAGCAGCAGCAGCAGCCGCGTGCCACCGTAGCCGCCGCCGCCGCCGCTCGCGCCGCTGCCGCCCGCCGCCAGCGCCGCCGCCCGCGCCGCCAGCCGCTGTCGCCCCGCGCCTAGCCGCCGCCCCGCCGGAGCCCCGCCTCGTCGAGGTAGCCGCGCCGCGCCACCCTCCCCCTCGGTTCGGTTTTTTTTATAAAGACCGTTCCGGTTTTCTTTTTTCGTCTTTTCGGTTTTTTCGAAACCCTAGATCGATTTTATTTCCGGTTCTGTTGTTTAGCGAGCGTTCGCCGGACCGTTCGTCTTAACGAACGTGATCACTGGTTATCCCCGGTTAACGAACGTCCGTTCGTTTAACCGTTCGTCATTTTCTTTTAATCGGATTTATTTCGCGATTTTCTGATCGCGATTTCAGATTCAATCTTCGTTCTAGTTTTTCTTCTCGCTCGTTTATCGGAATCAGGTGATTCAAGCACCTAGAGTTTCGTATCGAAACCGCCATTCCGACTAATCTACTTAAACAAAGTTTTGCTACTGTAAAATTTGACCTAGTTTCAACTTTCTAGAACCGAGCTGTTTTCTTCCGCCGGTTGTTTTCCGTTGTTTTGTTCGATGCGTTTTCTTTTGCAACCAGGGTTCTTAAGTTGAACTTTCTGGTTAGATCTTTTATTCGAGATTTACCCGTGCATTAGATGAGTACTTATTGTATGCTTGTTGTTTGTCTACGATAGATCACCCGGAGTGCGCTGCTTGTTACTTCGAATCTCTAGGTTTCGCGGATCATCAGCAAGGCAAGTAACACTTGATCATACCTTTTCTACTACCCAGTTTTTATGCATTAGATCAATCCTCAAACATTGCATAATTAGGATCTAATTAAATTGTGGGATGGGAAGTAGATGAGGTAGTACCTATTACCTGTGTTATTTATGAAACCTTTGGGAGTTACTTCTGCGTTTGCTTATTATGCCATGCTATGCTAGTAGACGTGGATTGGGTGAGTGAATATCCATGACAGATGTGAGATTGTTAATTAATGGTTTATCTAAGGTGGCAACTTAAATACACATCTGGGTGGATTGAGGCGCCTGGGGTATCCAGTGATTGCCTATTTTTTTGGAAATCCCGGGGTTACCGTGTGATTTTCCTATGGACCGCCACCCAGGCTCAAAGGGATCATAAGATAATTCATGCTAGTAACTTCCGTGTGCAGCCACAAGCCATTATGGGCTCTGGCATAGTTGACTAAGTCGTGCGAACTCTTATAGTGGTGGACTAGCAGATGTAGGGGATGTAGGTGTACCGGTCTACCCATCGTAAGGTGCTAGCGCTTCTGAAAGACTATGTCTCGGTCATCCGTTTCTCAAACACCCTGTAGTGCGAGAAACCAAGCGGAGGCGATCGAGTCTTGTGGGGAAAAGTGCGCAAACCTCTGCAGAGTGTACAAACTAATCATGATTAGCCGTGTCCCCGGTTATGGACATTTTGAGTATCTAGTATTTGAATATTCTGTGAATCTCAACATGTTACTCTAAATTTAATATTGTTGGGTTTGTTGATGTTTACTTTTAATTGGGATTGAGGATGCTGTCAACCATTCTCAATGTTTAACAACCACCATGATAGTTAAGTAAATTTATTCCTTTGCAGTAGGGAAAAACTGGCTTTATGCAAAAACAGTAACCATAGAGCTTTTACACCAGCCAAATTGCATGTAGTGTAGCTTATTCCAATGTTATTCTCTATGTGTTACATTGCCAGCATATTCCATGTGCTGACCCGTTTTCGGGCTGCAACGTTTCATGTTGCAGACTTTTCAGACGACGAGTAAGGTGCTTTAGGTCGTGGTTCTATACTCAGTGATGTCGTTGGAGTTGATGGACTCACTTATCTTCCAAGTCTTCCGCTGTTATCGTTATTAGATGGCCTTAAGCCATATTTATTGTAATAAGTCCACTTTTGGACAACGATGTAATAAATGTGTGATTACTACTCTGTTATAAATCCTTTGAAGTACTGTGTGGTGTCAGCATTACTGATCCAGGGATGACACCTGAGCACAGAGACTTGACCATCTGAGGTCGGGTCGCTACAACAGCCCGCCCGCCGTGTTGGAAAACAGAAACGAGGAGGGGAAGATCTAGCTATAGCACAGAAGCCAAGAAATTTGGTGTCAGATGGGGCTCGTTGATAGAGTAGGAGCACTCCATACTACTACTCCTACTATGAAGTTTGTACGACAACTACTACCACTATACAACTAGGTACGTGCATGACACAACATCGTAGGAACAAAACACAGGAAGATCTTGTTTTGGGTGATTTATCTTTTTTTCAGTCAACGTAGTATGAATAATATGATGTGGGGGGGGGGTGCACTGATACGTCCATTTTGCATCATGCTTTTATATTCATATTTATTGCATTATAGGCTGTTATTACACATTATATCTGTAGCAACCAGACATCAAACAGTCTGATCTTTGCGCATCAGTGTCATCCCTGGATCAGTAATGCTGACACACACAGTACTTGAAGGATTTATAACAGAGTAGCAATCACACACTTATTACATCGAAAGTCTCAAAGGAGAACTTATTACAATAAATATGGCTTAAGGCCATCTAAAAATGATAACAATGGAAGGCTTGGAAGATAGGTGAGTCCATCAACTCCAACGGCATCACTGAGTATAGAACCACGACCTAAAAGCACCTTACTCGTCATCCGAAAAGTCCGCAACATGAACGTTGCAGCCCCAAACGGGTCAGCACATGGAATACGCTGGCAATGTAACACATAGAGAGTAATGAAAGAATAAAGCTATACTACATGCATATATGGCTGGTGGAAAGCTCTATGGTTACAGTTTTTTTGCATAAAGCCAGTTTTTCCCTACTTCAAAGGAATAAATTTTATTTAACTATCATGGTGGTTGTTAAACATTGAGAAGATAGACATCCTCTCAATCCCAATTAAGCATCATCATTAAACCCAACAAATTAGATTAAAGTAACATGATGAGATTCACATGATAATCCAAGTACTAGATACTCAAGATGTCCATAACTGGGGACACGGCTAACCATGATTAGTTTATACACTCTGCAGAGGTTTGCGCACTTTTCCCCACAAGACTCGATCTCCTCCGTTGGGATTCTCGCACTACATGGTGTTTGAGAAACGGATGACCGAGACATAGTCTTTCAGAAGCGCTAGCACCTTACGATGGGTAGACCGTTACACCTACTTTCCCCTACATCTGCTAGTCTACCACTGTAAGACTTCGCATGACTTAATCAACTGTGCTAGAGCCCATAGTAGCTTGTGGCTGCACACGGAAGTTTCTAGCATGAATAATCTCATGATCCCTTTGAGCCTGGGTGGCGGTCCATAAAAAAACAGGCAATCGTTGGAATACCCAGGTGCCTCAATCCACCCAGATGTGTATTAAAGTTGCCACCTTAAATAAACCATTAATTAAACAATCTCACATCTATCATGGATACACTCACCCAATCCATGTCTACTAGCATAGCATGGCATAATGAGCAAACGTAGAGTAACTCCCAAAGGTTTGATAACAAAATGGGTAATATGTACTACCTCATCTACTTCCCAAACCCCACATATTAAATCAGATCCTAATCATGCAATTGTTTGAGGATTGATCTAATGCAATAAAACTGGGTAATAAGGAGGTATGATCAAAGTGTTACTTGCATTGTTGATGATCCGCGAAACCTAGCGATTCAAAGTAGCAAGCGGCACACTCCGGGTACTCTATCGCAAACAAACAAGCATACAATAAGCACTTATCTAATGCACAGGTAAAACTCAAATAAAAGATCTAACCAGAAAGGGGATTTGTGGATAAGTATAAACTGCCCACCAAGGTTCTTAGAACACCTATGTTAGTAAGCTCACCAGGAGCAGAGTATATGGCCAGTCGAGGATGTTTTCAAGTGCCATTGAGTATGGGTAGGCATGTTTTCCCCTCGGATTTGATCATTTTGGAATCCCAAGGCTTGGATGTAATTCTGGGTATGGATTGGCTGTCGATGTATGGAGGAAACATCGATTGCGCCAGCAAGTCGATTTTGCTTACCACCCCAGAAGGAAGAAGGATCAAGTATGTATCATGGCATGAGCCGAAGAGGACACAAGTAAATTCATTATCAGGAGTTGTGCAGGAGGAAGTACCAGTGGTGAAGGATTTCCCTGGTGTTTTTCCTGAAGAGTTGCCAGGCATGCCACCGGATAGAGACATTGAGTTTTTGATTGAGCTTTTGCCAGGCATAGGGCCGATATCTAAAAGACCATACCGAATGCCCGCACAAGATTTGGAGGAGATTAAGAAGCAAATTAAGGAGTTATTGTATAAAGGCTATATTCGCCCAAGTTCTTCACCTTGGGGATCACCAGTGCTTCTAGTGGAGAAGAAGGATGGATCATTGAGGATGGTTGTTGATTATAGAGGATTGAATGAAGTGACTATCAAGAACAAGTACCCACTGCCAATGATCAATGATTTGTTTGACCAATTGCAAGGAGCTAAGGTATTTTCCAAGATCGATCTGCGATCAGGATACCATCAGTTGAAGATTCGAGAGCAAGATATACCTAAGACAGCTTTTACCACTAGGTATGGGCTATATGAGTATACCGTTATGTCATTTGGTCTGACTAACGCACCTGCGTATTTCATGAACATGATGAACAAGGTGTTTATGGAGTTTTTGGATAAGTTTGTCGTGGTGTTCATTGATGATATTTTGGTTTACTCGAAGGATGAGGAAGAGCATAAGGAGCATTTCCATTTGGTACTGGAGAAGCTCAGAGAACATCAATTGTATGCCAAGTACAACAAATGTGAGTTTTGGTTGAAAGAAGTTGGATTCCTCGGACATGTTATATCCGGAGAAGAAATAGAAGTAGATCCCACCAAGGTTGTCACTGTAAAAAATTGGGTAGCACCAACAACAGTTGGAGAGATCCAGAGTTTTCTTGGGCTGGCAGGATACTACCGGAGATTCATTGAGAATTTCTCAAAGATTGCCAAGCCCATGACGGAGTTGTTAAAGAAGGATACCAAGTTCAAATGGACTGAGGAATGCGAGGCTAGTTTCCAGGAGTTGAAGAAACATTTGGTTACATCACCAGTGTTGATTTTGCCACCAGTGCAAGGATTACGAGGTGTATTGCGACGCTTCACGTCGAGGACTTGGAGCAGTGCTTATGCAGGAAGGAAGAGTTGTTTCATATGCTTCTCGACAGCTTAAGCCTCATGAGCTGAATTACGCCACACATGATTTGGAGTTAGCAGCCGTAGTGCATGCATTGAAGACATGGAGACACTTTCTCATCGGAAACCATTGTGAGGTGTACACGGATCACAAGAGCTTGAAGTACATTTTCACGCAGAAGGAGTTGAATCTTGGGAAAAGGAGATGGTTGGAACTCATCAAGGATTATGATATGAGATTGCATTATCACCCCGGGAAGGCTAACATAGTAGCCGACGTGTTGAGCCATAAGAGCCATGTAAACACACTCATGAACGGAGAGTTACCAAAGGAGATAGCCGAGGACCTTCGCGAACTATATTTGGAGATAGTTCCGAGAGGCTATGTAGCAGCATTGGAGATTCAGTCAACTCTGTTGGATAAGATCAGAGAAGCTCAGAAGGCTGACACTGATGCAGGAGATGGAACATTACATCCCGATATCCACCTAATCTATGTGGATGAAGTTTGTGTATTATTTAAGCTTGCAGGTATGCCCAAGGATGTTGTCAAGAAGAAGTTCTTCCCTTTATCTTTGAAGGGAAAGGCATTGACATGGTATAGGCTGTTGGATGATATTGGATCATGGATCTACAACCAATTGAAATTGGAAAGTATCGCTCAAGCTTGGGGGAGGCTTAAGTCAATGATATATTCATGCCCTAATTATGAGCTCGCAAGATAAATTATTATTCAAAAAAATTATGCTCGTCTTTCTCCTAATGATCGATCCATGCTCGATACTTCTAGTATTGGTTCCTATATGAAGAAGGATATTGAATTCAAATGGGATTTATTGGAAAGAATTAGATGCCACTCCGAAGATTGGGCCTCAATGAAGGTAAAGAGTCAGGTATAAAACTTAAGTTTGATTGTGTTAAATCTTTTATGGATACCGATGCTTTTCATGATTTTAGTACTAAATATTGACTTGACTCTAAGATAGTAGCTTCTTTCTGTGAATCTTTTGCTACTCATGTTGATCTCCCTAAGGAGAAGTGGTTTAAATATCATCCTCCCATTGAAGTTAAAGTAGTTGAACCCATTAAAGTTGAAGAAGAAACTATTACTTATAATGTTGATCCTATTATTCCTACTGCTTATATTGAGAAACCACCATTCCCTATTAGAATAAATGATCATGCTAAAGCCCTGTGGTCAACAAAAGTAATATTAGAACACCCAAACCCTCTGAGCAAATTAAAGTTGAACCTAGTATTGCTATGGTTAAAGATCTCTTGGTCGATAATATTGATGGGCATGTTATTTATTTCTGTGATGAAGCTGCTAGAATTGCTAAACCTGATACTAAAGATAAACATAGACCCGTTGTTGGCATGCATGTCATATCTGTTAAAATATGAGATCATTGTTATCATGGCTTATGTGATGTGGGTGCTAGTGTGAGTGCAATACCTTATACCTTATATAAAGAAAATATGAATGACATTGCACCAGCTGAGATAGAAGATAATTGATGTTACTATTAAGCTTGCCAATAGAGATACTATATCACCAATTGGGATTGTTAGAGATGTTGAAGTCTTATGTGGGAAAATAAAATACCATAATGATTTTGTTGTTCTTGCTTCCCCACAAGATGACTTTTGTCCCATTATATTTGGTAGACCTTTCTTGAATACTGCTAATGCTAAGATAGACTGCAAAAGGATATTGTTATTGTTGGTTTAGGGGATATGTCTCATGATTTTAATTTCTCTAAATTTTGTAGACAACCCCATGATAAAGACTTGCCTAGTAAGGATGAAATTATTGGTCTTGCTTCTATTGTCGTGCCTCCTGGTGATCCTTTAGGACAATATTTGCTAGACCATGAAAATGATATGTTTATGAATGAAAGAAGAGAAATAGATGAAGTATTCTTTAATCAAGGGCCGCCTATTCTGAAACACAATTTGCCTGTTGAAATCCTTGGGGATCCTCCTCCACCCAAGGGTGATCCCGTGTTTGAGCTTAAACAATTACCTGATACTCTGAAATATGCTTATCTTGATGAAAAGAAGATATATCTTGTTATTATTAGTGCTAACCTTTCAGAGCATGAAGAAAAGAAATTATTTAAAACTATGAAGAAGCATTGTGCCGATATTGGATATACTCTTGATGATCTTAAGGGCATTAGTCCCACTCTATGTCAGCACAAAATAAAATTGGAGAAAGATGCTAAACCGGTTGTTGATCGTCAATGAAGGTTAAATCCTAAGATGAAAGAAGTGGTCAGAAATGAATACTAAAGCTTCTGGAGGCAGGTATAATTTATCCTATTACTGATAGCCAATGGGTAAGCCCTATTCATTGTGTCCCTAAGAAAGGAGGTATTACTTTTGTTCCTAATGATAAGAATGAATTGATTCCACAAAAAATTGTTACAGGTTATAGAATGGTAATTGATTTTTGCAAATTAAATAAAGCTACTAGAAAAGATCATTACCCTCTACCTTTTATTGATCAAATGCTAGAAACATTATCCAAGCATACACATTTTTGCTTTCTAGATGGTTATTCTGGTTTCTCTCAAATACCCGTGTCAAAAGAAGATCAAGAGAAAACTACTTTTACTTGCCATTTTGGTACCTTTGCTTGTAGATGTATGCCTTTTGGTTTATGCAATGCACCTGCTACCTTTCAAAGATGTATGACTGCTATATTCTTTAACTCTTCTGAAAAGATTGTTGAGGTTTTCATGGATGATTTCTCCATTTACAAAACTTCTTTTGATGATTGCTTAAGCAACCTTGATCGAGTTTTACAGAGATGCGAAGCAACTAATCTCGTCTTGAATTGGGAAAAGTGCCACTTTATGGTTAATGAAGGCATTGTCCTGGCGCATAAAATTTCTGAAAGAGGTATTGAAGTTGATAAAGCTAAAGTAGATGCTATTGAAATGATGAAGTGTCCTAAAGATATCAACGGTATAAGAAGTTTCTTTGGTCATGCTGGCTTCTATAAGAGGTTTATTAAAGACTTCTCTAAAATTTCTAGGCCTCTCACTAATCTCTTGCAAAAAGGTGTTCCTTTTGTTTTTGATGATGATTGTGTAGAAGCATTTGAAGTACTTAAGAAAGCCTTGATTTCTGCTCCTATTGTTCAGCCACGTAATTGGAATTTACCCTTTGAAATTATGTGTGATGCTAGTGATTATGCTATTGGTGATGTTATAGGACAAAGAGTAGATAAGAAATTAAATGTTATTCAGTATGCTAGTAAAACTCTAGACAGCGCCCAGAGAAATTATGCTACCACTGAAAAAGAATTTTTAGCAGTTGTATTTGCATGTGATAAGTTCAGAGCTTATATTGTTGATTCCAAAGTAACTGTTCACACTGATCATGCTTCTATTAAATATCTTATGGAAGAGAAAGATACTAAACCTAGGCTTATTAGATGGGTTCTCTTGCTACAAGAATTTTATTTGCATATTATTGATAGAAAGGGAGGTGAGAACACCATTGCAGACAACTTGTCTAGGTTAAAGAATGTTCTTGATGACCCAATACCTATTGATGATAGCTTTCCTCATGAACAATTAAATGTCATAAATGCTTCTCATAATACTCCATGGTATATATGTTGATTATGCGAATTATATTGTTGCTAAATTTATACCACCTAGTTTCACATACCAGCAAAAGAAAAAGTTTTTCTATGATTTAAGACATTACTTTTTGGATGATCCACACCTTTATAAAGAAGGAGTAGATAGTTTTATTAGACGTTGTGTACCTGAGCATGAACAGGAACATATCCTACGCAAGTGCCACTCCGAGTCTTATGGAGGACACCACGCTGGAGATAGAACTGCACATAAGGTATTGCAATCCTGTTTCTATTGGCCAACTCTCTTTAAGGATGCTCATAAGTTTGTCTTGTCTTGTGATCAATGTCAAAGAATTGGTAATATTAGTAGACGTCAGGAAATGCCAATGAACTATTCACTTGTTATTGAACCATTTGATGTTTGGGGATTTGATTATATGGGACCTTTTCCTTCATCTAATGGGTATACACGTATTTTATTTGCTGTTGATTACGTTACTAAGTGGGTAGAAGCTATTCCAACTAGTAGTGTTGATCATAACACTTCTATTAAGATGCTTAAAGAAGTTATTTTTCTGGGGTTTGGACTCCCTAGATATTTAATGACTGATGGTGGTTCACATTTTATTCATGATGCTTTTCGTAAAATGCTTGCTAAGTATGATGTTAACCATAGAATTGCATCTCCTTATCATTCTGAGTCTAGTGGTCAAGTAGAATTGAGAAATAGAGAGATTAAATTGATTTTGCAAAAGATTGTTAATAGATCTAGAAATAATTGGTCTAACAAACTTGATGATGCATTATGGGATAATAGAACTGCTTATAAAAACCCTATGGGTATGTCTCCATATAAAATGGTTTATGGAAAAGCATGTCACTTACCTCTCGAACTAGAACATAAGGCATATTGGGCTATTAAAGATCTCAAAATGATTTCAAACTTGCCGGTGAGAAGAGGCTATTTGACTTTAGCTCACTTGATGAATGAAGAACCCAGGCCTATGAGAATGCCAAGTTGTTTAAAGAAAATGTTAAAAGATGGCATGACAAAAGGATACAAAAGTCTGAGTTTAATGTAGGTGATCATGTTTTGCTATACAACTCTTGTTTAAGATTTTTTGCAGGAAAGCTTCTCTCTAAATGGGAAGGTCCTTACATCATCGAGGAGGTCTATCGTTCCGGTGCCATAAAAATCAATAATGTTGAAGGCCCAAATCCGAAGGGGGTAAACGGTCAAAGAATCAAACATTATATCTCAGGTACTCCCATAAATGTTGAGACCAATATAATTGATATCGTAACCCCGGAGGAGTACATAAGGGACACTTTCCAGAACATTTCAGACTCCGAAAAGGAATAGGTATGTGATACGGTAAGTAAACTGACTCCAAAACGTTTCTAATGATAAATTTTCTCCATTTTGGAATATTTAAAAAATTAGGAAAATTAAAGTAGTCTGAAAGAGATACGAGGCGTCCACAAGGATGGGGGGCCACCTCGTGTGCCCTCCGGACTCCTTTTTCTTGCACGATACTTCTTTTGGTCGGTAAAAATTCATTATATAATCTCCCGAAGGCGTTGACCACCGTACCACGAGAAAATCCTCTGTTCTTGTTTCGAGTTGTTTTTCCGACAGATCTAGATCACCATGATGTCTCTAGGCGCCCCCAAGGACAAGTTTTTCGAGAAGGTCATCAACCCTAACCTTGCAGAGGTGTTGCAACACCCTCAAACCATTGATATGCGTGAGGGGGTGCTGCACATCCACGATGTTGAGGGGCCGAAGAAGACCGGAAGCGTGGAGACAAGACTCAAAGCAATGGAGAAGCAAGTTTTCAAGTGTCAAGGGATGGTGGAACGTGGACTCAACGCCAACCACATGATGATCGCGGAGTTCACCAACAAGCACAAGCTCAACCCCAAGAGCATTGAGGAGACCATCTTCAGGCTTCATGAGAAAATCGAGCACCTCCAAGCCCGGATCTATGACCTGCAAAACCAAAGCTGTGAGCATGAATATAGATTCAAGAGGATAAGTTTGGCTGCAGATTCGAGGATCCCGGAGACCCGCTCATCTTTCTATGATGGTGAGCCTATGCCTTGGAAGATGGACGACAATCCTGCTTCATCAACAATCCCATAATCACCACCTCCAAAGAAAGAGACATAAATACATGGGTATGGGCACTCCCCTTGGCAACTGCCAAGCTTGGGGGAGGTGCCCCGGTATCGTATCACCATCACATCTCTATCTTTATCATTTTTCTTAGTTTGATCCTTTTGGTTATATCTTGATCTAGTAGAATAAAGTTTTAGTATGATCTAGCTTTGAGTTTTGCCTTGATCTCTATCTATGTAATTGAGTCCGTGAGATATACAATAAAGAGTAGTTTTGAGTTAAGGGCTTTGCTTTCTTGCTATGATCTTAAGGAAATTAAATAAAAGAAAGGAATAAAAAGAAATAAAAAGTTCATATATTGATATTATGGAGAGTAATGGCTTCACATATAAACAATATGATGAATAGAAGTTGTTGAGAGTTGACAAACATAGTTTTGGTCATTGTTGCAATTAATAGGAAGTAATAAAGAAAGAGAGGTTTTCATATATAAATATACTATCTTGGACATCTTTTGTAATTGTGAGCACTCATTAAATATGACATGCTAAAAAGTGGATGTTGGACAAGGAAGACAACATAATAGGTTATGTTCTCTTATATCCAAATAGAAGTTATATTGTCATGGACCATCCAACATGTTGAGCTTGCCTTTCCCTCTCATGCTAGCCAAATTCTTTGCACCAAGTAGAGATACTACTTGTGCTTCCAAACATCCCTAAACCCAGTTTTGCCACGAGAGTCCACCATACCTACCTATGGATTGAGTAAGATCCTTCAAGTAAGTTGTCATCGGTGCAAGCAATAAAAATTGCTATCTAAATATGTATGATCTATTAGTGTGAAGAAAATAAGCTTTATACGAACTTGTGATATGGAAGAAATAAAAGCGACGGACTGCATAATAAAGGTCTTTATCACAAGCGGCAATATAAAGTGACATTCTTTTGCATTAAGATTTTTTGCATCCAACCATAAAAGTGCATGACAACCTCTGATTCCCTGTGCGAAGGGCATATCTTTTATCTTCTACCCTTATACAAGAGTCATGGTGATCTTCACCTTTCCTTTGTACACTTTTTCCTTTGGCAATTTCTATGTGTTGGAGAGATTCGGTTATATATATATATATATATATATATATATATATATATATATATATATCCACTTGGATGCAGGTTTTCATAAAGTACTATTGTTGACATTACCCTTGA
The DNA here is from genome assembly GCF_018294505.1 of Triticum aestivum. Lineage (NCBI taxonomy): Eukaryota > Viridiplantae > Streptophyta > Magnoliopsida > Poales > Poaceae > Triticum > Triticum aestivum. Next base: position 378,184,311 of record NC_057804.1, on the reverse strand, counting down.
GGTAAAAAGTTGGGAGGCGAAACTATAAGCCCATATCTTTCTCTATGTCCCATTGAAACTTTGAACCCATAAGTATCGCGTGAGTGTTAGCAATTGCAAAATATTATATGATAGTTGAGTATGTGGACTTGCTGAAAAGCTCTTGAATTGACGCTTTCCGATGTTGTGATAAATTGCAATTGCTCCAATTACTGAGATAATAGTTTGTTAGTTTTCAATAAAGTTTCTGATTCATACTCTACCTTGTGAATGAATTGTTACTTTAGCACAAGAAAATAGATGGCATTATATGTTGTTGTTCTAAAGATGACCATGATGCCCTCATGCCCGTATTTTATTTTTATTGTCACCTCAATCTCTAAACATGTGGACATATTTTTTTGATTTCGGCTTTCGCTTGTGGACAAGCAAGGTCTAAGTTTGGGGGAGATGATACGTCCATTTTGCATCATGATTTTAGATCGATATTTATTGCATTATGGGCTATTATTACAAATTATATCACAATACTTATGCCTATTCTATCTTATTTAATAAGGTTTACATGAAGAGTGAGAATGCCGATAGCTGGAATTATGGACTGGAAAAGGAGCAAATATTAGGGACCTATTCTGCACAACTCCAAAAGTCCTGAAACTTCATGGAGCATGTTTTTGGAATTAATAAAAAATATTGGGTGAAGAAAATACCAGAGGGGGGAGGCCACCAGCCAGCCACAAGGGTGGAGGGCGCGCCCTACCCCCCTGGGCGTGCCCCCCGACCTTGTGCCCCCCCTATCAGGCCTCCGACGCCCATCTTCTGCTATATGGTGTGTTTTGACCTGGAAAAAATCAGAAGGAAGCTTTCGGGACGAAGCACCGCCGTCTCGAGGCGGAACCTGGGCAGAATCAATCTAGGGCTCCGCCGGAGCTGTTTTGCTGGGGAAACATCCCTCTGGAAGGGTGAAATCATCGCCATCATCATCACCATCGATCCTCTCGTCGAGACGCGGCAATCTCCACCAACATCTTCACTAGCATCATCTCCTCTCAAACCCTAGTTCATCTCTTGTATTCGATCTTGGTCCCAAAACCTCATATTGGTACATGTGGATTGCTAGTAGTGTTGATTACTCCTTGTAGTTGATGCTAGTTGGTTTATTCGGTGGAAGATCATATTTTTAGATCCTTAATGATAATTAATAATCCTTTGATTATGATTATTAGTATGCTTGGTGAGTAGTTACGTTTGTTCCTGAGGACATGGGAGAAGTCTTGTTATAAGTAATCATGTGAATTTGGTATTCGCTCAATATTTTGATGAGATGTATGTTGTCTCTCCTCTAGTGGTGTTATGTGAACGTCAACTACATGACACTTCACCATTATTTGGGCCTAGGGGAAGGCATTGGGAAGTAATAAGTAGATGATGGTTTGCTAGAGTGATAGAAGCTTAAACCCTAGTTTATGTGTTGCTTCGTAAGGGGCTGATTTGGATCCATATGTTTCATGCTATGGTTAGGTTTACCTTAATTTTTCTTTCATAGTTGCGGATGCTTGTGAGAGGGGTTAATCATAAGTGGGAGGTTTTTCCAAGGAAGGGCAGCATCCAAGCACCGGTCCACCCACATATCAAATTATCAAAGTAACGAACATGAATCATATGAGCATGATGAAAACTAACTTGACAACAATTCCCATGTGTCCTCGGGAGCGCTTTTGTAACATCCAAATTTTCAATTTGGAATGTTATACATTAGATCATTATTGCATATCATATTTTTATTGCATTTTGGGTTGATCCTAGAAATTCTATGCAACTCAAGGACCCACGGAGAGAGTTGGGGATTTCGTATTTTCATATTTTCATATTTGAGATTTCTCAAATTTTGAAAAGAGGATTGTTTGATTTTAATTATTTTCTCTTTGAATATTTCTTATATGAAAGCATAAGAGAGGGAATAAAATGACTTTCCCAAAATAAAGAAATATTGGAGGTTAAATATTAAAATCAAATAAGTTTTTTATTCAGAGTTTTATTGCTATTTTATTTGAATTAGGAAAAAATGTGTTTTTCAAAATTGCATTACAGGCCCAAATAAATGTTCACTTTTTCCACTATATTTTTAGAGGACGGGGAAAATTTATTTCAGGATTTTTTGAGTCCGTTTAGTCTTTCTTTTCTTTGTTTTTCTGTGCAACGTTATTAGTAAAAAAAGGAAACCGACCTACGGGCCGTGGGCGACCCGGACTCCCGCCGCCCCGGGCCTTATAAGCCACGACCCCCGACCCCGCAGCCCACCGCCAGCCCAACCCACCACTGCCGCCCGAACCCTAACCCTAGTCGCGCCCCGCCGCCGCCGCCCGAACCCTAACCCTAACCCCCCCCCCCCCCCCCCCCGCCACCGCCGTCTGACACCGACCCCACTGCTCATAGCCGCCGACCTCATCGCCGACCCCGCCCGCCGCCGCCGCCATCCCGATCCACGAGGTAGCCGTCGGTTTTATTTTAAAAGTCGTTCGGTTTTATTCGAAAACCTAGATGTGTTTTTTTAGATCGCTTTTTTGGTTTAGTTATTTAGCGGACTTTCGTTTTAACGAACGGTTTTCACCCGTTAGCCGCAGACAGCGAACGTTCGTTCGTTAGCCTGTTCATCAGTTTTTTCCAGGGTTTTTCCACGATTATTTTCGATCGTGATTTCTGCCCTGATTTTCGTTTTAGTTTATATTTTTGCTCGTTTATCGGAATCAGGCGATTCAAGCGCCTCGATCTTTGTCTCGAAGCCCTATTTCTGTTTAATCAAATTGAACAAGATTTTGGTACTGTACAATTTGACTTAAGTCCAGATTAGTAAACGGATCTTGTTTCTTTCGCAGTTTGAGTTTCGTTGCTTTGCTTGATTTGATTCTTTTTGCAAACCAGAGTTATTAAGTTGAACTTTTTGGTTAGATCTTTCATTTGAGTTTTACCCGTGCTTCTAGTTGAGTGCTTATTTTATGCTTTGTTTGTTTGTGATAGAGCACCCGGAGTGCGAAGCGTGCTACTACGAGTCTCTAGGTTTCATGGATCATCAGCAAGGCAAGGAACACTTTGATCATACCTCTTTACTACCCAGTTTTATTGCATTAGATCAATCCTCAAACAATTGCATGGTTAGGATCCGATTAACATGTGGGTTTTGGGAAGTAGATGATGAGGTAGAACCTATTGCCCTTTTACTTATCAAACCTTTGGGAGTTACTTCTACGTTGCTTATATTACTATGCTATGCTCGTAGACGTGGATTGCTTTAAGTGATTCATAACAGATGTGAGAGTTATTATTAATGGTTGAGTTAAGGTGGCTACTTTAATACACATCTGGGTGGATTACTTGAGGCACCATGGAGTACCCAGTGGTTGTCAGGGCACCTGGAGAATCCAGTATTGTCCTAGGATATCCCGGAGTACCTGTGTGATCATCCTACGGTCCGCCACCCAGGCTCAAAGGGATCATAAGATTATTCATGCTAGAAACTTCCGTGTGTAGCCACAAGCCAATATGGGCTCTGGCATAGTTGAGTAAGTTGTGTGAAGCTCTTGAAGAGGTATACTAGCAGATGTAGTGGGTTGTAGGTGGTACTGTCTATCCAGAGTAGAGAGTTAATGCTTCAGAAAGACTGTGTCTCGAATCTTCTACCATGGATGTATTCGAGTCTTGTGGGGAAAAGTGCGCAAACCTCTGCAGAGTGTATAAACTAATCATGGTTAGCCGTGTCCCATGTTATGGACGTTTTGAGTATCTAGTTCTTGGATTATCATGTTGATCTCATCACTCTAAATATAATTTGATTGGGTTTAATGATGTTGTTTAATTGGGATTGAGTTGGAGGAACCTTCTCAATGTTTAAAAACCACCATGATAGTTAAATAAATTTATTCCTTTGTTGTAGGGAAAAATTGGCTTTATGCAAAACTGTAACCATAGAGCTTTCCACCAGCCATATATGCATGTAATGATAGCATTTATTCTGTTCATTACTCTATGTGTTACATTGCCAGCATATTCCATGTGCTGACCCGTTTCGGGCCGCAACATTCATGTTGCAGACTTTTCAGACGACGAGTAAGGTGCCATAGGTCGTTGTCTTTCACTCAGTGATGCCGTTGGAGTTGATGGACTCACTTTATCTTCCAAGCCTTCCGCTGTTATCGATTTTAGATGGCCTTAAGCCATATTATTGTAATAAGTTCTCTTTTGAGACATTCGATGTGATAAGTGTGTGATTGAAACTCTGTTATAAATCCTCAAGTACTGCGCGTGTCAGCATTACCGATCTTGGGATGACACTGATGCACAGAGATCAGACTGTTTGAGGTCTGGTCGCTACAAGATGGTATCAGAGCACATGCTGACTGTAGGACACGACCACTAAGCTAAAGCCCTAGATCACTACTCTCTTCTCATTTCTGACTCCTCTCCCTTTTCTACTCTATAGGATGGCGGATGCAAGGAACAAGTTCACCCAACCGGATGAAGATACACCTTTTGGACGACACTTGAAGGAAGTTACTAGATACCTGAACATCGGATCACCAAGCTTCACCGGGACCTACATCGCCACTTCACCAGAAGTGGAGCGTTGGATGATTCGAGTTCAAGTTCCAGGAAGGACGTTCATGCCAGTCACTGAGCCCATAGAGTTTTCCTTTGATGCACCAAACTGGAGTCTAGGAAAGAGCATGGCAGCCCACATCACTATGGGACGCATTGGAGAAGTTTACCACAAAGATCTCAAGGATACTATCTACCAGATTTGTGGGCGCCGAGATGAGAAATGGGAGATGATCAGCACCAGGAGGGATAGCTCCATTGCAACTTTCATCCAGGAGTTAAACCAGCACATTCGTCGCCAGGAGAACCAGATGTGCGCAAGCATGATAGATCTGAAGAAGGCAATGACGAGGATCACGAAGCTGGAGGAAGAACTCAAGTCTACACGCGATGGATATGAGGAGGAAATGATGATACTCATGGAGAAGAATGACAATTTGATGAGGAAGCTAGGAGTATTCATGGGAGACCCCGCACCAGGAGGAGAATACGATGATTCCACTTGCCCGGAGAACTACATCATCATCGACGACACCGATTTGGATCCCGATGATAGCGATGATGAATATGTTGATGAAGCTAGAGCAGATATCATGGAGTCTTCCACCGATCAAGTTTTCTAGTCGACCACCATATCAGTAGTAGTACTCCCCCATGTATATAGTATAGTCCGAGCACTTCTGTAACGATAGTTAGACCGATTGTATGCCCTTGCTTGAATTGATTGAAGTGGTATGTTTGTGTTTGTCTCATGTGCATATGGGTAGTGTTTTCCCTCTAGATCCCATTCTATTCTGTATTCTCATCTTTTCTAAACCCATCAGATGCCTCCGAGATGCGACAATGGATTTGCTTTCCCACCAGAGCTCACTCAGTTGATCCAGCAGCAGAATGCATTGATGCAAATACTAGTCCAGAATCAGAATCATGGGAACAACAACAACAATAACCCACCACCACCACCTATTGATCACTTAGCCCATTTCCTAAGGCTGAATCCGCCAGTGTTCTCTAGTAGCACCGAGCCGATTGTTACAGATGATTGGATCCGCAAGTTTGGAAGGGAGTTGACCACTGCAGGATGCACAGATGAGGAGAGAGTGCGATTTGCCACACATCAGCTTGATGGACCCACATCATCATGGTGGGAGAATTTCACAACCACTTACCCCATCAACACTGTCACATGGGACCTGTTTCAGTAGGATTTTTGCACTGCCCATGTTTCAGCAGGAGCTATGGCCATGAAGAAGCGCGAGTTTCGCAATTTGCGCTAAGGAGGACGCACAGTGGGCCATATGTGGATGATTTTAGTAAGTTAGCACGTTATGCCCCGAATGACGTTGCTACTGAAGTAGCTAAGCAGGAGAAGTTTCTAGAAGGAATGAATGATGAGCTAAGCATGCAGATGATGGTGGCAACCTTCAACAACTACCAGGAGTTGGTAGATAGAGCTCTCATGATTGAAGGGAAACAACAACAGATTGACAACCGCAAGAGGAAGTATGGACAAGGGAAGTACAATTCTGGAGCTCAGCAGAGACCCCGTTTTACCCCGAACTCGGGAGGACACCTTCACCATAACCATGGAGGCCATAGTTCCAATGGAGAGAGTTCGCATAACCATAGTGGCCCCAAGAATGGGAATGGTAATGGAGGAAGTAACGGTCAAAACCGTTCCAACCCAGCAACGCCCGCTAAGAAGGATCTAAGTCACATTACTTGTTTCAAGTGCGGGAAGAATAGACATTACGCCACGGAGTGTTCTGAAGCAAAGAATGGAAATGGCAATGGAAGCTTCGGGAAGAAGCCCAACCCTTTCAACAAGGAACAAGTGAACCACGTTAGCATGGAGGAGGTTGAAGCGCAACCCGATGCAGTAATAGGTAAGTTCTTGGTTAAGTCATTTACCACAATCGTTCTTTTTTATACAGGTGCATCGCATTCATACATATCAAGGGGATCTGTGGATAAGTTTAACCTGCCAACCCAAGCCCTTAGGTCACCCATGTTAGTAACCTCGCGAGGAGCAGAGTATATGGCTAGCCTATGGTGTGATCAGTTACCATTAAGGATTGGAAACTACGTGTTCCCCTCAGACCTAATAATATTGGAGTCACAATGACTGGATGTGATATTAGGCATGGATTGGTTATTGAAGTATGGAGGGAACAGTGACTGTGCCAGTAAGTCGATTTTGCTCACCACCCTAGAAGGAAGAAGGATTAAGTATGTATCCCGACATGTGCCGAAGAGGACTCAAGTGAATTCCTTATCAGGAGTTGTACAGGAGGAAGTACCAGTGGTGAAGGATTTCCCTGATGTATTTCTAGAAGAGTTTCTAGGCATGCCACCGGATAGATACATTGAGTTTTTGATTGAGCTTTTGCCAAGCACAGGGGCCAATATCTAAGAGACCATACAGGATGCCCACAAAGGATTTGGAGAAAATTAAGAAGCAGATTAAGGAGTTACTGGATAAAGGCTATATTCGCCCAAGTTTGTCACCTTGGGGATCACCAGTGCTTCTAGTGGAGAAGAAGGATGGATCATTGATGATGGTTGTTGATTATCGTTGATTGAATGAAGTGATGATCAAGAACAAGTACCCACTTCCGATGATCAATGATTTGTTTGATCAGTTGCAAGGAGCTAAAGTATTTTCCAAGATCGATCCGCGCTCAGGATACCACCAGCTGAAGATTCGAGAGAAGGATATACCTAAGACAGCTTTTACCACAAGGTACGGGCTATATGAGTATACCGTTATGTCATTTGGTCTGACTAACGCACCTGCCTATTTCATGAACATGATGAACAAGGTGTTTATGGAGTTTTTGGATAAGTTCGTCGTGGTGTTCATTGATGATATATTGGTCTACTCAAAGAATGAAGAGGAGCATAAGGAGCATTTGCGTTTGGTACTTGGGTAGCTCAGAGAACATCAGTTATATGCCAGGTTTAGCAAGTGTGAGTTTTGGTTGAAGGAAGTTGGATTCCTCGGACATATTATATCCAAAGAAGGAATAGCAGTAGACCCCACCAAGGTTGTCACTGTGACAAACTGGGAAGCACCCACGTCAGTTGGAGAGATCCAGAGTTTTCTTGGACTCGTAGGATACTATAGGAGGTTCATTGAGAATTTCTCGAAGATTGCAAAGCCCATGACAGAGTTGTTGAAGAAGGACATGAAGTTCAAATGGACTGAGGAATGTGAGGCCAGCTTTCAGGAGTTGAAGAAACGTTTGGTTACAGCTCCAGTGTTGATTCTTCCAGATCAACGCAAGGATTATCAAGTGTATTGTGATGCTTCTCGTCGAGGACTTGGAGCAGTGCTGATGCAGGAGGGAAGAGTTGTTTCATATGCCTCACGACAGCTTAAACCCCATGAGTTGAATTATGCTATCCACGATTTGGAGTTAGCAGCCATAGTGCATGCGTTGAAGACATGGAGATATTTTCTCATCGGTAACCATTGTGAGGTGTACACGGATCACAAGAGTTTGAAGTATATATCTTCACGCAGAAGGAGCCGAACCTCAGGCAGAGGAGATGGTTGGAGCTCATTAAGGATTATGATATGAGGTTGCATTATCATCCCAGGAAGGCTAATGTAGTAGCCGAAGCGTTGAGTCGCAAGAGTCATCACTACAAAAAAATACACTTCCGTGATGATAGGTGTTTGTCACAGTAGGTCGCGTTTTTTGTCATGCATGTACATCCATGACAAATTTATGACAGAATCAAGATAGTCATACCTGTGCTGTCGTAGAAGTGTTCCATGACATTACCAAAATTATCATCACGGAAGTGTCCACTTCCATGACGATAAATCGCGCGTCACAGAAGTGCTTTCGTCAAGGGTGACCGACACGTGGCATCCACCGTAACGGAACGCCGTTAAGCTATCGGGTCGGGTTTTGGATCCGATAACCCGTTAACATCCCCGACCAATGGGGATTTTCCACATGTAAAATCATCATTGGCTGGAGGAAACACGTGTCGGCTCACCGTTGGGACAGATGTCATCCCCTCATTGGACAGAAGACGCCTATGATACATCGACACGTAGCACGGCCCAACAGAGGCCCATTCTTGTGAAAAGGCTGGCCCATTTGACTTGGTCAAAAGGTGGCGGCCCGGCCCATGTAAAGCCTGTTAATGGCATGTTCGCATATAGCCCATTTATAGCCCGCTAACCCAAGGCCCGTTACGCCCTATCCGAATTAGGCCCAGTAGCATCATCTGGGCCACCCAATATGATTCCAGCCTGTTTTCACTTCTGGCCCATGTATGGCCCATGACGTCTTTCGGCCCATATGAGGCCCTATGTAACTCTTGGCCTATTAACGGCCCGTGGTGAAACTGGCCCGTAATGAACAGTGTATTACTTTACACCCATTAACGGCCCGTGGTGAAACTGGCCCGTAATGAACAGTGTATCACTTTATACCCATTAAGGGCCCGTTATTCCGTTGGGCCGTTTCCAGCCCATGTTATCTTTCGGCCTTCTCAGAGCCCATTTATTCTTGGGCTCATTTCCAGCATTCGTTTACTTACGGCCCGTTACTGTCATTTTCTGCTTATGGGCCAAATTCAGCCCGTGGTTACAGTCGGCCCGTTTGTGGTCCGTTAACACGTTGGGCCGTTTTCATAGCGTCATGAAATACGGCCTATTAATGATGGCCCGTTATGGTCGGCCCATGAACGGATGGTTCCAACTCTAGCCCGTTTATGGCCATAATGCGGCCTGTTATTGGCCCATGTTTGGCCAATCGATCATACTGCCCGTATAAGGCCCATTGATGATACGGCCCGTAGAAGGCCCATTGTTTCTACGGCCCGTGGAAGGCCCACTGTTTATACGGCCCGTAGAAGGCCCACTGTTTCTACGGCCCGTAGGTGCAGTGTCACTACAGTAAATATTAGCCCATGGTTATTGTGGCCTAGTTTTAAAAAATAGGTTGTTGCAGCCACTAGCAAACCGCAGAAAAAGAACTGCACTGACTACAAGCAAACAAATAAACAAGACAACAAGGAAATAAATAAGCAAGCAACTTACACTAGGCTATCACGGCTATTACACATATTACATCCACTGGGCATCAAAGTTCGCCACCAGTGCAAATATAGGGAACACAGCAGCATATAAACACCGCAACAAAACAAGTCCAGAACTGAAACCACTTCAGAAGAGCTCAAGAAACAATATCCTGGGTACCCATAATGCTGGCAAGATGCTTAGCAAGCTTATTAACTTTCTCTTGTTTGGCGCTTAAGTCCTCCAGCGCCTGCTGTTGCACCAGAAAGTATGCATCTGAATTCTGCAGGGACTTCCTCAGTCCTTCGGCTTCCTGTCGCATAACATCTGATCGATGTCTTTCAACTTGAAGTTGAGACTCAAGAAGCCGAACTGATTCAGGCAACGAGTTCGAAGAGCTGGTGCCAGCAGTGGTAGCCAGTAACTCGAACACTACATCAAGACAGGACTTTGGGGTTGTCTCAGTGTCCTCAATATAGTTTTTATCAGCTTTCTTGGAGACCAACAGGGATGTCTCACTATCTTGAACCTTATCTGCATTACTTCCTTTACCATTGCATAACAGGGTACTCTTCTCCAATATTTTATCCGCGTTCTAAAAGGGAAACAAACAAACACATCTCAGGTTTACAATGTAGTATATGAAACTCATTTTGGTAAACCAGTTCAGTAGTAAGGTGGACAGGATAACAGCATGAAACAAACATATATCTATGTAGTATGGTCACTGTATGGTCTATATCATTCTAGTTTATGTTGCCAAATCAAGATAGATACAGTTCGAATCATATCTATTTAAGACAAAGCAGCATAGACAGAATATAAGTGTGGGAAACTACACAGCAATAACAACACTTGTAATGTGCATGGCATGAGAACATAACTGTTTATTCAATTGAAACTGAAATCAACATAGAGCAAGTTACAACAGCAAACAGCCAAACACGTTGAAGAAACAGGTTTAAAACATACCTGTTGCGCCATTGGAGTTTCAATTGCATCCTTCAAATTTGAAATTGGTTGGTATCAGTAAATACAGTGATGCAAGAGCAAAGTAGTATGAACCATAGCTACGGAACCTGACCTGAGAACAATTCTTCTTCTGCTTTAAGCGTTGACTTCGGGTTCGGAGTGGTGGTCCTCGTGATTTGGGCACTGCAGTTGCCTTACTAACTGCTCGTGTTTGGGTGCTCTGTGGTGGAGACGGTGCTGTGTCAACGGGAACTGGGTGTCTATCTGCTGGGGTTGGGGTTAGAAGGGGTGTAGCTGGTTCTCTGTCCAACTGGGTAGGGGTACAATCTGCATGAGTGTGGGTTATGTGTGGTGGGGCTGATTCTTGGGCAAGTACAACCGTGGTTCTATCTGCATCGACAGGTAGCACGATCTTTTCTGAAGACCGTGTTTTTACTCCCACAGATACTGCCATCACTCCCTCCAATTGAAATGGCTGATAAACAAGAAAAGTAATTGAATGTACAGACATTGTAAGATAGACAGGTGCAATGGATAGTAGGGAAGAAAACAGGGCATGAAATAATTCACATTTATGTTGTCTAAGCAAACAGAATAGCAGGACATAATTTCACATATATGATGGCTAATTAAACAGGATAGCATGACACAATTTCACATGTATGATGGCTAACTAAACAGGATAGAATGACATACTTCAAAATATGATGACTATGTAAACAGGATGACATGATATAACTATACGATGTGTCTATTAAAGTGGTTGGCATGCCATAAATCACAAACATGCCGTCGATGGAAACATGATGGCATGATATAATTCACGGATAGAATGACATAATTTAAAATATGATGACTATGTAAACAGGATGAGATGATATAACTATATTATGTCTTTAGAAAATGGGTTGGCATGCCATAATTCAGATACATGCTGTCTATGTAAACATCATGGCATGACATAATTCAAATATATGATTTATATACTAAGGAAGTGAGCAGAGGGCAATTGCATATATGATGTGTCAACTAAGGAGATGGCATTCAATATTGTGTATATGATGTAAAAAATAAGCATTGCAATACAACATATGCATTATATGAGTAATATAACCCTGCCAAGTTTGAGCATACACCTCAGGGGGATAATAGGACTGGTCATCTGCCTCTGAATCCTCCTCTGAAGAGCTATCTGTAACCAGCAAGATATCTGCTTCAGCAGGTAGCATTGTCTGCTCTGAAGACCTTGTTTTCACTCCAGATTTCTCCATCACCAATTCAAATGGCTGATGCACAGGAAGAGCAGTTGAATATACAAACATTGTCGACAAAAGCAATGAGAAATACAAAAAAAGGACGGCATGATATAATTCACATATATGACGCTTGCCTAAACAGCATGGCATTGCATAATTCACATACATAATGCCTTGCAACAAGATAACATTGCATAATTCACATATATAATGTCTTGCAACAAGATGGCATTGCATAATTCACATATATGGTAATTAGACACTAAACAGGTGGCATTCACACAAAGCATGTCTAAACTAAGCAAATGACATAGCAATGCAAGATACCATACGCACGATATGAGTAACATAACCCTGCCAAGTTAGGGCATGCACCTCAGGGGGGAAATATGACTGGTCATCTGTCTCTGAATCCTCCTCTGAGGAGCTATCGGTAACCAGCAAGACATGCGCTTCGTCAGATAGCATTGTCTGCTCTGAAGACCTTGTTTCCACTCCAGATTTTTCCATGACCGTGCCGAATGGCTGATGCACAGGAAGAGTAATTGAATGTACTAAAATTGTTGACAAATTTAACACATAATAAAAAATGATGGCATGATATAATTCACATATAAGATGACTGGCTAACCAGGGTGGCATTGCAAAATTCACATATATGATGCCTGGCTAGACAAGATGGCATTGCATGATTCACATATACGATAAAGAAACAAAACAGATGGCATTGACACAAAGCATGTCTAAACTAAGCAGATGACATCTTTAATGTATACAGTAAGCAATGCAAGGCACCATATGCATGATATTACCAACATCAGCATGCCAAGTTAGAGCGAAGACCTCATGGGGTAAATAGGAGTGGTCTTCTCCTTCTGAATCCCCCTCAGAACAGTTATCTTCCTCTTGATTACGATCCGAAATGGGTGGAGGGGGGCTGCCTTTGCGCCCACCATGGAACGACGTCTGCATGAAATTTTATTGCCACGCAAGGCTCGTCTCTTTTGCTCTACATGATCAGTTCCATTGTGTACAATAACTGGCATGCATAGGAATAAAACATAGTGAGATTATGTAAGGAGTGCATGCACAAATCCAGAGTGATGGTAGCAAACTGTGGATAGACCCAAAACCAATGATAGCAGGCAGATAATAGCTTTAGTTAAAAAATACAGATAATGGCTCCTTTAATGTTTGTTTGCACCCAACATGAAACTCATAGTAGACACCGGAGATTAACCAGATAGTAGACAGATAGTACTGATTGCTGCCCCAATATGTACCCCACAACCATTTAAAAACTCAAGTTTCAGCATTAGTTTGGACCTGACTCGGAGTCTAATAGGTGAACACGACGATAATGTAGCATGTCATCATATTAAGCGACGCATAACGTAAGCAGACACGGAAGAGTGCGACCTCTCTTGCGGACCCGTGTAGTCCTCAAGGTCATCTGCTCAGTTGATGATGGTAATGCAGTTGTCGTGGCTGCCGGCGGCGGGGAAGAAGATCTGAGGCGGCGAAAGACAGTCTGGAGAGCGGATCCCTGCTGTGGTGAACCCTTCCGTCGTTGGAGCAGCTGAGCTGGGGTGGAACACAGCGCCGCAGGAGCAGGACAAACCACACAAGGTTTTCTTTGACACATATCTGTAACAGAAGTAATTGAGTAAGGGCTTGTTTGAATTTGAGGATTCTAACAATGCAGGGATAGGAAATAGACAGGAATAGGATAGGAATGCACGTGCAAAACAGAGAATTTAAAAACACAGGATTTCTGCCAATCTGGGTGTTTGATTCACAACAATTGGAAGATCACAGGATGCAAAAAAGCATGGTGAGATTAAGTCAAACCACAAGAAAATGTACGGTTATAATGCTATTATGCTACTATCTCTTAGTCTTGTGCTTGATGAATAGGAATATGAAAAGGAGGAGAAGTGGAAATTAGAATTCCTACGGTTTTTCTTTCAAGGAGACACTAAAGGAACAAATCCTACAGTTTTCCTTTGCTCCATTCCTTTGCACCAAATTCATGAAAAGTAGTACCATAGGAAACTTTCCAATTCCTATGTTTTTCATTCACTTTTCCTTTCAAGCACTGGCGATTCTAGTAGGCAGGCTTGAGCAAGGAAAATCCTACACTAAAAAAATGTTTTTGTGCTACTTCTATTACTTTGGACCCAGGCCACTGCCATACTAGCTCAACTCCCAGGCCCATCGACAAATGCACAGCTCAAACGCGCAGAGATAAATAATGATGGCGTTCAAGAGAGTCCATCACGGATAGCTAAGTTGCCTGGTACCTCACTGCTTGTCATATAGTAGGATAAAATAATCGTATTTCCCGTTACTACGAGTGCTCAGTGGACAATATATATAACATGTAGAGTAAAAAAGAGATGCAACAAGTGTACAACCTCTTTGGCGAAGCCATGTCGATCTCAGCGTGATTGGGTTGGCCGGTGAGGATGCTCCGGCTGACTTTGCTGTCGGAGGAGGGGAAGAAGATCTTAGGCGTCTGGAGATGGAGCCCGAGGTACTGCTCCGCTGTGATGGAGGGTTTCGTCGTTGGAGCAGCTCCGGTGAGTTGTACGACGCCGAGGCTGAAGCAGGACAAGAGAGACAACGAACAACGTTAACCTGAGTGGAATTCTAATAGCATCTCCAATACATGACGTAAAATACATAACCACAAAGTGCTAGATGTAAAATACATCAGCCGCTCATCTCTGAACTTAACTGTCGAAACTGAACTTAACTGTCGAAACTGAAACTGAACCTAACTGTCGAAACTGAATTTTGCTGTCGAAACTGAATTTTGCTGTCGAAACTGAACGCACTAGCAAGGTGAGGCTACACGTCGGTCGACTGACTTTTTCATCTCTGGTCAGTCGATTTTGCAGCCGTTGGATACGAAATCAAGGGCCTGCGGTTCATCTTCAACCTCCACCCCCCTGAGCCGCCAGCCACCACCGGCCAAACAGCAGCCCCCGCCGCCCGCGGCCGGCGGTGCGCCGCCCCGCCCGCCCCGAAAACACTCCCCACCGCCGGTCCGCCGCCGCCCCGGCCATCCCTCTAGGCCCCCCCGTGCCGAGCTTTTTCTCCGGCGATCCCCACGCCACCGCCCCGCCAACGCCCCGCCACCGCCGGCGACCACCGCCCCCATCCTGAACCCTAAGATAGATAGTGGGGTACCTCTCCGGCGAGCCCCCCTCCCCGCTGCGGCTGGTTCTTCCTTCACCCCGGCGAGCCCACCCCTTGGAAATCGACTGACCCAAAAGTCGATTCAGTCGACTGAAGTGTAGCCAAATCGGAGCAGCATCGCAAGCAAGAGCAAGAGCGAGAGCAGCAGCGCGAGCAAGAGCAATAGCAAGAGCAGACCAGGCAGGGGACCGAGAGCAAGAGCAGAGCAGCAGCGCGAGCGAGAGCTAAAGCAGCAGCAGCTCCTACTGATGTGGACGTCGCCGCCGAGGGAGCGACGCCGTGGAGGAAGTGGCCGGCGACGCCGCCGTGGATGGAGCCGCGCCGTGTCGGCTCGGGACCGAGCGCCGGCAGCACCGTGAGATCGAATCAAGAAGAAAATGCGGCGATTAGTGTACAACCTCTTTGGTGGCGCCGATTAGGCCGCAGCTTCATCCGAGGAAACGGTGATGATGATGCTCTTCCGGTGGTGCAGGTGAAGACGGCGGTGTGGGAATGGAGGTGGCGCGAAAGACGAGGGGAACGTCGGGGCAGCTCCTTGGAGGTGGAGGACGGGGTGGCTGAACCGGCGGGACGATGAGATCGACGACGGATCCTCATCCGGTACGGTGGATGAGGGACGTCGAGGTGTTGCTGTGGACGACGTCGTCGGGGAAGAAGCTCCGGCTGGGTGGCGGACGGAGCAGGGTGTGGGGTTTCGTCGCGGGTTTTCGCGGCCTCGGTGTACGAATGGGTGGGCGGATGGGATGGCAGTGGGGAACCATGGCTTAGAGACGCGCTTGTCCGAAATGTGGGGTAAGTTACGAAAGTACCCCCCACCGATTTGAGGCGGTTCTTTCGGTTCAGGGGTACCACGGGCATTTCGCGTGTCGGGATTTCACAGGAGGTGGGAGTTTTCGCGCGCGTTGTAATTTCGGAATAGCAAGGCGCGGGTTGAGATGGAGGGAGTTGTCGGAGCACAACGAGACAAAGATATATCTTAAATATTTCGGGCTAACAAGGCGCGGGTTGAAGAGGCGGGAGTTTCGCAGCACGATAGACAGAGACGCTAGCTTCAATTTTCGGCATAACAAGGCGCGGCTTGAAATTTCGGAAGAACAAGCTTAACGTGTACCCAAAAAAAGACAATTTGCACCTCAACACGCACAACACACACACAAACACCATTTAGACTAGAGTAAGGTACACGTGCATTGCACGCATGAGATTTGGCAACCAAATTATGAATAAATACCACATTATAGCATGCAAGCTTTGAGTCATATATGCATGATGTAGATGTTCGTTTAATTCTTATAGTTCATTTCATTCAAAATCATCTAGTTTTTATAAGAAAGCTAATCTATTTTAAGATTCATGGAATTGTGCGTTGTAAGACATAAAGTAAAAACAAATAATGGCAAATCATGTAGAAAAACATTTGGGCAATTATGATACGGAAGATTCTAGAACAAATAAGAAGTGCTTGTGTTTTGATGTTTGTGCATTATGCTTAAGTTCAACCATGGAGTCTTCTAGATTATACATGTGGCGAAATCTGGTGGAATCTAGATGATATCCAACGGCCAATAGTGCTCAAATTTGCCATCTTTGGACCTTCGGATTCGCCTCATCCAACGACCATCTTTCAAAGTTAAAGTTACCCGCTCACAATATAAAAATATATAATATAATATATATATAGGGGTATAGATATAGATATGTGATGCGAAAGCCGCCCATCATCTCCAATTACATGCACGGATGCGACATGGGCAAATGATGTCTGCCATCGGTATCTCAAATTCAAATCAGTCTGACCTTGTTCAATGTGTATACATTACAACATGCTCGTTTCCAAAGCACACCGCGCAGATCTCCGTTATATTCATGCATGCATGGGTTTCAAACATCAGGATCTCTTATTCAAATATTTGAATTCAACTTTACATTGATTATGACCTCACCTATTCTTTTACACCCACACAGTAGTCTTCTCTTTATAATTGTACCACTAACTTTCTCTCGTGCATGCATGCACACACACTACCAGTCGGCATTATCTATCGCACGCATGCAATCTTTTTCTTCAGGTCGGTCTCCCATGAAGGCACACACCCACACACATCCCCCTCTCCCTCATACCGGGCATTCTTTATCTCTCACGCGTGCATGCGCAACGATCGATGTTCCTCTATGTATGTGTGTATATAGCTAGGTCTTTCATAGTTTTCCACACAAACCGATCAATCGATATATCCAGTGAGGTCTCACCCTCTTTCCCACGTCCACATCGATCAATCTATACCTCTCCCACGTCCACATCGATCAATCTATACCTCTCTATATAGGATTAACATAAATAGCTAATACACCCACATTAATTATATATCCAACGTCCCCCTCTCATCATCCATGCCTTCCGCTTCATCTCTCAGATGCGTGCACAATGGCGAAGACAGGGGGCAGTAAGGGCCCTGCCCCCCCTAACATCACTATATATCGAGGCTAATATGAATGTGATCATTAGACAATTGCTGCTAAAAAGGTTTAATTTCATGAATTGACCCTCCTCGTAAAGGATTAGCAATGCTTGGCCCCCTAGCTCATTTATTTTTCATGGCTCCGCCACTGCGTGCAACAGCGCACGTGTTCGCCCCCTCTCTCTAAATATCGATCTCGCACTTGTGCATTCCTTCATAGTCTCCCTCCACTCGGCCCCTCGCACCATCTTCTAGCCCCCCACCGGATTTTGCCACATGTACAATCTAGCAGACTCCATGGTTGAACTTAAGCATAATGCACAAACCTCAAAACAACAGTGGTTCTCTTTTGTTCTAGAATCTTCCGTATCATAACTGCCCAAACTTTTTTTCTAGTTGAATTGCCATTATTTGTTTTTACTTTATGCTTTACAACGCACAATTCCATGAATCATAAAATAGATTAAGGGCTTCTTTGATTCAAAGGATTCTCAAAGGAATTTTGGAGGATTCTAATCATTAGGAATTTTTCCTATCTTGGTTGTTTGATTCGTAGGATTGTAAACCATAGGAATTTTTCCATATGATTCATTTGCACTAGATTTCATAGGAAACATCCCATCCACTCAAACCTCTTTGAAAGAATTCTGCGTTTTTTCTATGCACAATCAAACACTCGTACAATCCTGTAGGATTCAATACGACATTCCACTATAATCCCATGTTTTTCCTATTCACGCGTTCTTAGCTTTTTTATAAAAACTAATTTGATTTTGAATGAGATGAACTATAAGAATTAAACGAAGGGCTACATCACGCATATATGACTAAGAGCTTACATGCTATAGTGTGGTATTTATTCATAATTTGGTTGCAAAATCTGATGCGTGCAATGCACGTGTAAATTACTAGTACTTCGAGTATGTGCAAAACACGTAAATTAGAATACCAATGGCACGCTACACAGTGTCTCTCTTACAGTTCATGAAGCCACGTGGCACATGTGGAGGCGTTGTCGCGACCTCCTTGCGTGGATTGATCACAGTGACGTGCTGCTGGTTCCAGAAGAATGTACTCGTCCTCCCTGAGCCATACTGGCGGTACATGCACGAAGCGAAGATGTGCACGCACGCCACGCACGCACTCATTCCCTCGCACGCACACGCGGGTACACGGGCGGACGCAATTTTGTACCAAGATCCACCCCATGTGATAATTTGACGCGTGTAAAGTCGTTCACTTCATTGATGGTCAATTAATACAGCGCATGCAAATTGAGTGGACGTGAGGGCGGAAGAAAGACATTATTACTCCACTGCGCGCATGCGAGTAGTTAAATCGTGGGTTGCTAGTAGTACTTCCATTGGTCTCCTTCGTATTTTGTGCCAATTTTTGACAGTAACATAATATTTACGCATTTGAGCAGTGTAGTCTACTTGAAATTTATGTTCCACTAAACTCATCGGGAGCCGTTTCGGGCCTCGAAACCAAAACCATCAATTAATCTTTACCTTGTTCCCATCACATTCGAAAGCCTGCTCACACCTACTAGTACTACGTACCAAACCTGAACGTGTTCCCACTATGCAGGTATTAGTACTACTAGTGCTAGTACTTAGGTTATAAAAAGGGGAACTACCTAACCGAAAATTACTCTACCTTTCCTCCTCATAAGTGCTTCTTCTTCGTCCGTCGTTGCCATGGCCGGTGAGCAGAGCTCTAGGTCGAGAACTACTCGTAACAAGGGAGCGGCAACCAAGGCTGCGGAAAAAAAGAGAGGGCTCGCCGCCACGCAGAGACCTCGAAAGATCTCTCACGGGCAGGCGATGGCTCCCAGGAGCGCCCTAGCCGCGGAGGCGAACATGCCGAGCCGGCGGAGCTGGAGTCGTTATCCCTCGACGGCATGCCCGATCAGCTCAATAAGCACCTCAATAAGCAGAAGGAGTTCATCCAAGGCTTGACGGAGTTGCTGAAGGAGAGCCTCGACGACATGCCCGCTGAGCTCAATCAGCAGGGGGAGTTGACCGCCGGCTTGGTGATGCTGCTGAAGAAGAGCATTGCCTCGGAGAAGAAGGCGACCGGCGAAATCCTGCGACTTCAGGAGGACAAGGCGAAGCTCTGCCACGAGATCGACCTGTTGAAGGAGAAGAACGCCGGCTGGAAGAAGCTGCATGAGAATAGTAGTTCCTCGATGAAGATGCTGCAGGCCCTCGTCATGGAACAGAAGGAGGAGTTGGCGAAGCTCCGCATCGAGCACCCGGCTGCTGTCAAGGTACGTAATGCGGCCGTGGAACAGATGATGAAGGCTCGCGTCGAGAAATCCCGCGTCATGGACAGAATGAAGAAGATGGCGGAGGAGACGCGCAAGGAGATGGAGGTCGTGGAGGCGATGAAGAAGCAGTTACGACTCCGCGGCGAATTAGATCATTTGGGGTGATAATCTTCCTTCTTCTTTTGCTGCTGTGTTTCATCTTTTGCTTCGGGTGTTTCGCCGCACGTGTCACGTTCTCTGCGAGGCATGAATAGAACAATGGTTTTTGTTTTTTGAGGGAATGAATAGAACAATGCTAACAATGAGATGACTAGCAAATTAGATCATTTTTTATCGCCATATGGCACTGGGCTGCCGTGTTTCGTGCTCCTCCGTCGCAGTACTACTCCAGTGGAAAACTTGAGTATACCGCACGGTTCTTTGCTCCTCCTCGATCAGGTCGTCGGCGCATTTATACGAGCAGTCAAATCACAAGGCCCCGCCTTCCAGCAGTAATGAGCCGTCAAATCACAAAGGCCCTCGCCTCTCGTGAAACCGACCAAGCTAGACTGCCCCGCCCTCTAGCCTTTTAAAAAATGTATACTTTTGTACAGCAGTAGTATCGATGGATTGCGCCATGGAGCAAAACTTGAAATTAAAAAAAGGTGGTACATATAGAGAGCGCTCGTCGCCAAATTATGCATATAGTACTATTAAAAAGGCTAGTCACAATAATGGTGTCCAGCACAACCCACCCCTCAAATAAAACTAAGCACCCTGGAATTCTTTGACAAAACTAAGCACCCTGAAATTCTTTGACAACTAAACTGCTGGCTATATGATGTTGGCCATATATATTGTACGTATATAATGTGAATAAACGAGTGGTAGTACTATACCAACTAAAAGATGAAATGTAAGAAATACTAGTATGTACTTACTGAAGAGTTAAAGTAACAAGAAGAAACATAACATAGTTCTGCTGGGGGCTCAGCACAACACACCCCTCAAATTAAATTAAGCACACCTGAAATTAAACTTTGCAACTATTCCGGTAGACACTGCATTAGAACCACCATGAGCAACGACACTGCCACCTTACTCGGAGTCCTCGTCCACGTCCTCGACTTCGTCCTTGTCCCTCTTCCTCTTGGCCGATACTTCTTTGCTTGAACCGCCAACTTGGCTGTTGCTCTTCATCCAACCCTTGTAGATATTGAAACAAAGGTAGCCATCCATTGCAGCGTACTGGATGTGGTCTATATCTAGTACATTCCGCTGCCATGCATGACGATGAAACGTGTATGGAGGTTTCTCCAGTTTACCGTACGAAGGATGAACCATGGCTCCTGCCAGGGTCAGCATTGAAGGCTGACGAGAGGACACCAGCCGATTCTTTTGGAGGTCGAAGGTGTTGCCTACAACGAGGCCTATCCGACGCAGGACTTCTTTGTCGTTACCAAAGTCTACAGTAACGAATTTGACTAGGTTGCTCTCGAGGAAGTCCTTAAAATCCTGGCACTCAACGTCGGCATGGCATATGTGGTAGACCAAGCATAAGTCATGCACGCAAACCTGGATCACGGCGGGCTTCTTCCTCTCTTCGTCCTTTAGATCCTTCTCTCGTCCCACGACTGTGGTGTACTCAACATCTAGCCCGGCGACCCACTCATCATGTGAGTCTTCGAACATGCGTCTGAAGCGAGAAAGGCATCCTTTCACCGTCGCGGAAGAACGGGTGTAGATGACGTCGAACTCATCGCCGGTGATGGTTCTAACCTTGTACTCACCGCCGATCGGGGAGATTTGGGACGCCATGGATTTGGGAGGAGGGTTAGGATTAGTGGAACTGCCGTAATGTGAATGGACGGGACGACTAGGAGCGAACCGCCGTAGTATTAAAGGACGTGCGGGGACGAGTAGGAGCGAACTGCCAGCGTGCGAACGGCAGGGTAGTGGCTTTCCATTCTCCCATGATACGGGCTTCCGAGAGCCCTTGGATCGGAGATCGAACGGTTGCATGGCGTGATTCTAGACCAATGGGTGAATATCCTATCCTGGAGGGTTATTCTGCAAATTTTCAGCAACTTAGCATGCGACCGTTTGATCTCAGATCCAAGGGCTGCCAGCAGCCCGTATCATGGTCGCGCCTACCACGACCGTCGCGTCGCTCGCGCGGTCGCGCCCTTGGAGATTTAACACGGTGCGTTAGGCTATCTGATGTTGGCATGTCATACATAGTCATCACTTAGTCACTCATACTACAACAAGGTTGGCTATAAGGTTGGCTATAAGTGTATTTTTTACTCCTCTCTATCTCTTTCTTCGTACTCCCTCCGTCCCATAATATAAGAACGTTTTTGACACTAGTGTAGTGCCAAAAACGTTCTTATATTATGGGACACAGGGAGTACTAGTATTTATTGCATTTGCCAAGGAGTGACCTCTTCCAATGAAATGGTGTTGCTAAGTTTGCTTCATTTAATTAGCTATAGACTCAAAATTGTCTTTTCACCTAGGTACACGCGCTTAGCACCGTTTCTTCCTTGGGTCACCAAACTAGTCTCTCTCTTCTTGATTAACTTGCCACATCAGACTTTATGCCTATGTGGCAAGCTTAAGCACCTGTAGGAGCAAGTAAGGTGCCCGTCCGTTGCACGGAAGAGTGAAATGCATTGATCGGGGTGTTGTTTATTTTGACAAAGGATGTGGGGGTCATCTCATGTGCAACCGGGTCGACGTGTCAAGCACCAAATAACAGTGCAGAACAGCAGGGGGGACGCACCCCACTCGTACCGGCCCAGTGTTAGTAATGAGCAATGAGACGTCAAATCACAATGCCGCACCTTCCCAGACGGACGAAGCAACCATTATTTCACACTTCGGTTCGACATCATCTCAAACCACGTACTAGTATTGCTTCTGCCTCAAGAGGGACACGCGCATCGCCTTGGTACATCATGACACGTGGGACCGCATGACAGGCCATGCTCCCCCGCCGATCGCTGGGTCACCTCATTTTTACTATACTTCCTCCGGATCGGTTTACTACATGGCATGCACGTCGTTCTAGGTTGAGAATTTAACTGGCTATATATATATGTGATGAACAGTACGCTAGCCTTTTAAAAAATGTATACTTTTGTACAGTAGTACTCCACTATCGATGGATTGCGCCATGGAGCAAAAATTGAAATTTTAAAAAAAGGTGGTACATATAGAGAGCGCTCGTCGCCAAATTATGCATATAGTACTATTAAAAAAGCTAGTACGTGCTTAATTGGGGTGCTAAATTCTATTAAAGAAATACTAGTACTAGTATGTACATACTGAAGAGTTAAAGTAACGAGAAGAAACATAACATAGTTCTGCTGGGGGCTCAGCACAACACACCCCTCAAATTAAACTAAGCACACCTGAAATTAAACTATGCAACTAATCCGGTAGACACTGCATTAGAAGTTTAGAACCGCCATGAGCAACGACACTGCCACCTTACTCGGAGTCCTCGTCCACGTCCTCGACTTCGTCCTTGTCCCTCTTCCTCTTGGCCGATACTTCTTTGCTTGAACCGCCAACTTGGCTGTTGCTCTTCATCCAACCCTTGTAGATATTGAAACAAAGGTAGCCATCCATTGCAGCGTACTGGATGTGGTCTATATCTAGTACATTCCGCTGCCATGCATGACGATGAAACGTGTAATGAGGTTTCTCCAGTTTGCGGTACGAAGGATGAACCATGGCTCCTGCCAGGGTCAGCATTGAGGGCTGACGAGAGGGCACCAGCCGATTCTTCTGGAGGTCGAAGGGGTTGCCTACAACGAGGCCTATCCGACGCAGGACTTCTTTGTCGTTCTTAAAGTCTACAGTAACGAATTTGACTGTTTTGTCCTCGAGGAAGTTCTTAAAATCCTGGCACTCAACGTCGGCATGGCATATGTGGTAGACCAAGCAAACGTTATGTACGCAAACCTGGATCACGGCGGGCTTCTTCCTCTCTTCGTCCTTTAGATCCTTCTCTCGTCCCACGACTGTGGTGTACTCAACATCTAGCCCAGCGACCCACTCATCATGTGAGTTTTCGAACATGCGTCTGAAGCGAGAAAGGCATCCTTTCACCGTCGCGGAAGTACGGGTGTAGATGACGTCGAACTCATCGCCGGTGATGGTTCTAACCTTGTACTCACCGCCGATCGGGGAGATTTGGGACGCCATGGATTTGGGAGGAGGGTTAGGATTAGTGGAACTGCCGTAACGTGAATGGACGGGACGACTAGGAGCGAACCGCCGTAGTATTAAAGGACGTGCGGGAAAGAGTAGGAGCGAACTGCCAGCGTGCAAATGGCAGGGTAGTGGTTTTCCATTCTCCCATGATACGGGCTTCCGAGAGCCCTTGGATCAGAGATCAAATGGTTGCATGGCGTGATTCTAGACCTATGGGTGAATATCCTATCCTGGAGGGTTATTCTTAAAATTTTCAGCAACTTAGCATGCGACCGTTTGATCTCAGATCCAAGGGCTGCCAGCAGCCCGTATCATGGTCGCGCCTACCACGACCTTCGCGTCGCTCGCGCGGTCGCGCCCTTGGAGATTTAACACGGTGCGTTAGGCTATCTGATGTTGGCATGTCATACATAGTCATCACTTAGTCACTCATACTACAACAAGGTTGGCTATAAGTGTATTTTTTTTACTCCTCTCTATCTCTTTCTTCGTACTCCCTCCGTCCCATAATATAAGAACGTTTTTGACACTAGCTAGTGTAGTGTCAAAAACGTTCTTATATAATGGGACACAGGGAGTACTAGTATTTATTGCATTTGCCAAGGAGTGACATCTTCCACTGAAATGGTGTTGCTAAGTTTGCTTCATTTAATTAGCTATAGACTCAAAATTGTCTTTTCACCTAGGTACACGCGCTTAGCACCGTTTCTTCCTTGGGTCACCAAACTAGTCTCTCTCTTCTTGATTAACTTGCCACATCAGACTTTATGCCTATGTGGCAAGCTTAAGCACCTGTAGGAGCAAGTAAGTACAATAGTGCGCTTTACATGGCATTTTTGCATATGTGGAGGAAAGAGAGGCAAGGAAAAAGTGGAGAAGTGGGCTCTCATGCAAGAGCCAGCCTCTACTACTACATGGTGGAGCATTGGGAGAGGCACCTGTATGGAGGTGGTCAGGAATCGGGAGACTCACGCCGGTCGTAGCGCCGCAGTTAAAATGATAATGGCAAGTCAAATCACGGGGCCCCACCTGTCCAGCAGTAACTCGCTGTCAAATCACACAGCCCTACGTTTGCAGCAGCCTACTCCCTCGTCTTCTCGCGTCTCTGTCGAACCGACTAGGCGGAACTGTCCCGCCGCCTACCGGGCAGGAAAAGCCCCGCCCTCGACTTTTAAATAGTATACAGTATACTAATTTTGTATCCATGGATTGCGCCCGCGCCATGGAGCAAAGCGTCTAGAAAACGGCGGTACACATGTACGGAGTATACAGCACGCACGTCGCGTTCGCGTCGCACCCCAGACGGTCGGTCGGTCTGGCACGCTGCTCTCCGAATGGAACGCGCGTCATATTGCGTTCGCACACACATGTGGGACGGCAATTGAGAACCGACCATAGGCACACTCCCCGGCCCCGCAAGTCGGGTGACTTAATAGAAGAGGGAGACGAGCGATAGTACTAGAGAAGTGTTGTACTACGTTGGTGCCTGGACGATCCCTGCAAGACACGGAAGATCAGTTCGTCCATGCATGTGACCAGACTCCAGCAGACACGCCTGGATTGGCTATCGTCTACATATCGTGCAGGCTGTGTTGTACATGGCTGTAGTTGTGGTGAGAAATCTAAAAAAAGGTTTCTTGTCATCTCGCAAAATTATGTGTCATGTGCTTCGGATCACTGCGAGGGTTAAACAGCGACAACTGAGTTGGGCTAGTCATTGGGGGCACATGCACGAACAGTGACTACTCGGCTGCCATCTAGGTCAAGCCGGCTATGTTAATTAGGACATCTATCGACGGACCCCTTTTCTACGAGTTTATCTTTAATTTGAGCTTTGTTCCTCGTCTAGTTTGTCCGTCGGGATTCATGTTGTCTCCTTTGGGCAGTGAGGTTATGATTTCTTGTCATGTGGCATTTTTTCGTGTTATATGTTATAATCCGGCGCTTCAGATCAAAATGACGACAACTGCGCCTCCGGGCCACGTGCATGAAGACTTCTCGACAGTCATTGACGAGGTCAAGCCGGCTCCGGTAGACAAAAGAAAACTAAGTACTACTCCACTATATAGGCAGGAGCCTCCGCGCTTGCTTGCTAGTGTTGCTCTCTTCACACTGTCTCGGCCTCTCCAGATCTAAACACGACAGCGGTGGCCACTCTCTCTCTCTCTCTCTCTGCTCACCGCTGGTCACAGATCCAGCCGGATCCTCTCCGCCGGGGAAGGTGAGAAGGTGCAATGTTCACGCGGTCGTCCTCGGCGACGGCTCTTACCCACTGCTGGGCGCGTCCCGATCAGCCTGCCTTGCCGTTCTCTCCCAAGCACCGCTGGCGAGGGAGGGCCTCCGACCCCTTCTTCCTCGCTGTCATAGTGTGGGCAGATCCGGCCTCCCGCCGCCCACCTAGCGACATCCCGGCGACCATCAGGTATAACTTCCTTCGAAACCGGCCTTGCTCTACTTCCCGAGCTCCTGACGTCGCTGCATTTGTAACTTTTACTATTTCTCAGGCCCCCTCGTAGATAGGATCGATCGGCTGTTCGAAAACCACCTAATTTTTTACGTTTAAGAGGTAAAACTAGTTCATGCACTCGAATCTAGTACTACTTGGTTCAAACAAGGAAGAAAGGGGGTGGGGGTGGGGGAGGATTTGTTACCTGAATCTAGGACTTGGTCGAAAGAGGAAATAATGGGGGCGAAAAGTAGCAGAGACTGGCTATCCAACTGGTCTCTAGGTCTAATAGGGAAATAAAGGGAAACGCAGTACAAACTCAATATAAACCCGATCTATTGGTTGAAAAAGGAAAGAAAGTGGGGACTGGGGGACAAGTCAACAGAGTAAGTCCAGCACTAGATTTGCTAGCCTCACACAGTATAAGGTGGCTATACCGAACAAAAATGGGACCAACCCAGATATCCTGTTCTGATGTTTGTTGCCCCGAGCCACTCTTATGTAATGCCACTGGTAAAATGTAGCAGTCGCACTGTTAAAAGTAAGGACACGTTAAACCAATGTTGTTTTCAATGTAATGCCTCCAGTAATATGAATCAATGGCACTTCTTTACATGTCCTGCTAAAATTTCCCATTAAGATAAGTTGGTTCTTTTCGTTAGAAATGCAACTGTCCTGGTCCGCCTACTCTCCCGTGCCCAAAGTAATGTCGTATTTAACGGTTGTCATAGTTAATCCTAATGCCCACACTAATATCTAGCAATGCCACTGCTTTAGAAATTGCTACTGTCCTTGTAGGATTGCCATTCAGATAAGGAACATGCTTCTTTTCATTTGATGCATGTTTCATCACTTGTTAGTCACCCTCCTTTCCACCTTTTTTGTGCAAACAGAGATATACATTTCACGCTCGATCTTAGTTGAACTGCACAAATGATATCCAAATTATAGTTGAGCATTCCAGGAGCTTCACAACCAACCTTGATGTTGCTCAATTTTATTGCAACTAATGAAGAAGAAGCTCTGTGGGTTTCGTTTTCTGATGGAAATGGAACCGGGGCTGGAGCCCTTTTCTTAAAAAAATTGAAGAAGAAGCTGCTAGCTCACGGGACATTGCTTCATTTTAGGTGAACTGCACCAAAAGGTCCCATGAATTGAATCATCCATGTTGGTGACTGAAAGAGCCAGCTTCAGCATCCCAGTCTAAGCACCCCCGGCCTCCATCCTTGCGACGCACGGTACACCTCGTTTGCCACCTGCTCGACCCTAGTGTCACTGATAAAATGAAGTAATAATACAGTTAAAATAGAGCGAGTGTCATCTCTATCATTTCATTTCCAATGTAGATAAAGAAAGTGCTTCTCTTTGTTAAAGTATGTTTCATCAACTAGTCCCATTGTTAATGTTTAAGCGTTTCTGCAAACTGGGGTGCTTAATTTTAGTTGATATGTACAAAAATAGAGATTTGAATGTCTCAAGGCGCCTCCTTGTACTACTGTTGTACACTGATGTTCATCACTGGCAGAAGGTGTATCTGGGAGACTTGGGACGATGTCCAGTATGAGGCGTACCGTATGAGGCGTCGCAGGGCCCATCTCGCCCTCGCAGCATGGCATACTATGATACTATCGCAATATTTTCTTCTATTTATTTTGTGTGTTTCATCAACTAGTGCCACTATAATGTAATCACGCTTTTTCATTATCTGTGCAAACAGGGTTATTCAGCTGCATTTTGGTGGAACTGCACAAATGTACGTATGGAACCGGCATATATGCAGAGTGCGAGGTGTGCCAAGTAAAAATTACCGACACCAACCATGCTGCATGCACGCATTGGCATCCACCACAACCAGTGGGATGTGTGGCGCTCTCTGTGGACGGATCTTTCTCGGCAGCAAATCCTCTAACCAAATACTAGTAGCTTATATTGGCAGTTTTCTAGGGAGTACTCTTTTCTGAAAGAAGCACCAATCTATTTTTCTTTATTTGTACACTGTGTCACAACTTTGACCCAAAGGCCCAGAGCTATTTTAGGGTGATTGGCGTAGTACTCGGAGACTGATTGTAAGCATGATTTTCATTAGCTGTCACACTGATTGTAAGCATGAGCAGGTGGAAGATTAGGTTAGTGTGAAGCTTACCTTAAACCCAACCGACGCCGTTGAAACGAGGCGAGCGTCGAGGGAACCGTGGAGAACGTCGGGGAAGCGACGTCGCGCCATATGGCCTCCTCTTGCGGTGGGAGAATGAATACTCATGTGGCTCCGGCTGGCTCTGCACCCTCACGAACGGCACACCATACTCGATCGATTCGTTATCCTCTGGGTGCTCGACCTTCGACCTGTACGCCCACCACCTCCTGCTGACTGTCGCCTCGGGCAAATCTGTCTGCTCCATCGCCCATAGGAGATACTTGATGAACTCGGAGGACTGCGGCATGACTGCCACCGAGGAGTACATGTACATCGCCGCCCTCATCGGCGCTGTCTTGCTCTTTCGCATACATTGCCACATGGTCCGCACCGTCCTCGAAATCTCCCACTCATTGTCAAACCAACTAAGGATCTCCTTCAACCTGGTTAACTTTGCCTGGTCGCCGCCGGCGATCTGCCTAATTCGCTGCTGCATCCTCTCCATAGATGTCGTTCTGAGTGGTCCGGTGCTAGCTTTGGAAGATGGGAGGAGAGACGGTGGTCTTGCAATAGAGAAGAGGGAGAGGAGAGGATGTGGTTTTGGAATGGACATGATGGAGAGGAGAGGAGGTGGTTTTGCAATGAAGAGAAGATCAGAAGAGGCAGAGGCGAGACGGTGGTTTTGGAATGGAGATGATGGAGAGGAGAGGTGGTGGTTTTGCAATGGAGAAGATCAGAAGAGGGAGAGGCGAGATGGTGGTTTTGGAATGGAGATGATGGAGAGGAGAGGAGGTGGTTTTGCAATGGAGAAGAGGGAGAGGAGCGTGCGGCAACGATTTAGGATTGGGCGAGAGGGCCAGCGCGCTGTGACTGTATCAAAATCAAAATCAATTTACCCTTCAATTAAGAAAGCGACCCCACATTAACTAGTCTCCCTTTTATTCTAGGTCATAATTTACCATGATTTTTGCACATAAAATATATGTTATACGTTGCAAAAATAATATAATTTGAAAGTACATTCAGATATGAACCAAACGATACAATTTTTGTGACATGCATTCACATTTTGCTTGTCACATACAGTACATGGTCAAACTTTCACCCAAAATACGCAAAACAACAAAAGAATACTTCCAAGACCAGCGCCGCTCTTCCACTCTTCTCCTCTTAAACCACCGCCGCTCCTCTCTTGTTCCAATCTAAATCCAGCGCCGCTCCTCTCCTCGTCCATTCCAAAACCACCACCCCTCCTCTCCTGTTCCAGTCCAAAACCAGCGTCGCTCCTCTCCCGTTCTAATCCAAAACCAGCGCCGCTCATCTCTTCTTCCATTCAAAAACCACCACTGACGAGTGAAGGTGCTGTGGAGAAGTAGATCGATGGAGGAGTACAACCGATACGTGAGGATCGCAGACGGCGACCCTGTGAAGCTAGCTAGGATGTTGGAGATACAGTCTTGGTTTGAAAACAAGGACCAACTAGCGGCGACGATGACATCCATGGCCAAATATCTGCAACAGAGCGAAAAGGCGGTGATACTCCCGGAGGGAGTCGCGCCGGAGTACATAGAGCTGCTCCTCTGGGCTATGGAGCAAACAGATTCACCGAATCCGATCGTGAGGGAGCGGTGGTGGGAGTATCGATCCCTGATGGAGCATCCACCAGAGATTGAAGGATCGAGCATCTATAGGGTGCCGTTTGTGACGGTGTCCTACCAGAGCGAGCCGGTGGAGTCTTCGTCGACCGAACCCAACTGCAAGAGGAGAAAAGCAGTTGGCCCGATGATGCTTCCCCGCCATCCTCTCCCTCGCCGTTGACATCGTCTCACGGGGCGGCTCTCTGCCAACGAGGAATAGGAGGGGACTGCCCCCCAGCCCAATAGTCGGGCAGGTTGTGAATTGTCAGGAGGAGCTTAGGGTTGTCAGTATTTGCAGGTTGTGAATTGTGTTTTGTGTTGTGTATTTTGAGAGTACTTTCAGATATGAATGTCTTTTGAATTTCAGATTTGCAGTATTGAGCATATGAAGAATTTTATGAATTCTAGAGATCTATTTTTATTACTTAAAAAATGTAGTTTCATAGGAGTATAAAAGTGCAGACGAGAAGAAACTACAAGTTTCAGTTTCAGATAAGAAACTGCAAGTTCAGTTTCAGATAAGAAACTGCAACTTTCAGAGGCAGAGCATTTATATTAACACAGCCTTTTCAAACAGGGTTAACATCATGTTGGAAGTTTTATTCGTGGTCGAAAATGGAACTACCAGCCAGTTAACATCATGCTGATCAACATTCATGCTTAGCACATCTTCATATGATGCACAGTCAAAATGCCCACACAATGTTGAGTGTGCGAAACACAGAGAAAACGAGGGACGAAGTTTTGGCAAGTGTTGGACGTGGTTTTGGGCTGCCCCGTCTAGGCTTTCATTTTTAACATGCGCAGCCCATGACCTCGGATGGGAGGGCATGTTTGTATTTTCTTAGGGCCGTCATGTATCGACCGGCCTATGGACCTCCCATCCGAGGTTTTATTTTTGGTAGCCCAACTTATGTTTCCCTTCTAACTATATTATATATATTTAAATTATTTTATATGTTATTATATATTATTTTTATTGTCATCATATATTTAACAGATACTTACATATGTAAGAAAATAATATCCCACATCTTATTAACTTATAAAAATAATTTCTTAACAAATAAAATCCTAGTGATTGTGTAAAAAATCTTGGTAAGATTTAAGGACGAATGTAATAATATCACTTATTATTTAAATATATTTATAACAAAATGCTCAGCCCTTTTTAATTTTTTGATAACATTGCTGGCCCAACCCAACATTATAATTAGAATCAGCCCAGCAAAATCATGTATCTAAATAAAGTGCAAATGGCCTGTAATTTTTTAGGAAATAAAATAAATGGGTCGCATGAAAGCTACATTAATTGTTCACCCAGCCCAGCTATTGGCTGTAATTCAAAAAAAAGATCAAATTGACTGTAAATTCTACCGCGCAAAAAAAGACTGTAAATTCTGAAAAAATGGGTTGAATACGTGCCACATTTTTGGAGGCTGAAATGTGGGCCAATAGGTCGAAGCCAATGCAAGTCATTGTCAATTTAGTCAACAAATGATTCTGACATGTTAGCCGTTGGTTTTACATCCAACGGCCGGCATCCATCTTCAATCTCTCGTCTTCTTCCTCCAGCGCTGTCGGGACCACCCCCCGCCTCCTACTACTAGCAGCTCTGCTTAGCACGCTTCGGTATGAAGCGCTAATCCACCGTTGGCCAGGACATCCCTCCACCCCTCCACACCTCCTGTTCTTCTCCACCGACTGCCGAACCACACCGCACTAGAACCAACTAACCCTCGTACACCTCTCCGTCTGCGACTCTACTCCCGCGTCTTCCCATCTCCAGCTCGTTGCTGTATGGGGCCTCGCCGTCGTCCACCATCTTGGATGCGGTCGGTGTGGCGTGGTCAATGTGGTCAATGAACGACACCATCGGAAGTAGACTGTGCGTGGAGAGGCTGACAGCTGGGTCCACGGCCGCACACAAGGAAATGCCTCCTTATTACGCGCAAAATAATGATTCCTCCACCTGACATCTGGGACCCACCGGAAGGGCCTCTATATTTCATGAAAAAAACGTGCCCCCCGCTGACTTGTCCGACCCACCAGCTATCTTCGCACGCAAGGAAGTGCCTCCTTATTACGCACAAAAAAATGAATACTCCCCCTGCCAGCTGGAACCCAGCATACTGGGAGGCTGACTCGTGGGCCTACCAAGTTGACGGGGATGGAGGGCTTTGTCAACTTAGTCAATATAAACGATTCTAGCTCCTGTTACCGTACGATGTTCATCCAACGGTTGTAGTGCTTCTTCAACCTCTGGTCTTCTTGCTCTAGCCGCCCAAACCAGCGCCGGTCGTGCCGCGTGCTCCTGCCTCCCGTGGTCGGCTGTGACTCTGCGGAGGCCTCACCGCCCCCTACTACTCCCACTGCTGGCCAGGCCATCCCTCTACTCACCCACACCCCCTGTTAATCTACGGCGACAACAGCCTCACACCGCAGCCGGACCAGTGAACCCTCGTACTCCACTTCGCGTGGGCCTCGCCGTCGTCCATTGTCGTGGTGCTCTCGGTGCGCGTGGTCAACATGGTCAAGGAACGACTTCCATTGGACGTGGACTGTACGTGGAGAGGCTGACAGCTGGGTCCACGGCCGCAGCAAGGAAGTGCCTCCTTATTACGTGGAAAATGATGATTCCTCCACCTAACAGCGTGGGACCCACCGGACGGGCCACCGTATTTTGCGAAAAAAATTCCCCCTGACTGCTGGGACCCACCAGCTACATCTTCGCACGCAAGGAAGTGCATCCGGGCAAAAAAACGATTCGCCCCCCTGACTGCTAGGACCCACCAGCTACATCTTCGCATGCAAGGAAGTGCGTCCGGGCAAACAAAAACGATTCGCCCCCCTGACTGCTGGGACCCACCAGCTACATATTTGCATGCAAAGGAAGTGCGTCCGAGCAAAAAAAACTATTCGCCCCTCTGACTGCTGGAACCCACCAGCTACATTTTCACACGCAAGGAACTGCCTGACAGTCGGGACCCACCTGGTCGAAGCGTACGTAGCATTGTCATTCTGGTCGCGAACGTGTACGTACATATATACTGGACGATGTAGAGGCGCGCACCTGTCGTAGGAGAGGCACGTACGTGTTGTAGTAGAGGCGCGCACGTAGCATGTACACGTACGTACAACGACCAGGGTGCAAGAAAGAAAATACGGCCACATATGTGTACATACGGGCGGGGTCTCGAACGCCTACTCGCGCATACGTACATGGCTGGGTCAGAACGGAGAAACAGAGTTGTCGTCGTGTTCATGGGGATGCAACGGAATGTGTCGTGTTCATGGAGAGGCAACGGAATGCTCGTGTTCATGGGGAGGCAACGGAATGCGTCGTGTTCATCGGGAGGCAATGGAACGGGTGGGAGCCAACCGGCTTGGACGGAACAGGTGATGGAAATGAGGCCTGGCGTACTGCACAACGGAGGAAACGGACCTCCTACGTTCAGAACGGGGTCCTGTTGATCGGGAGGGGTGTGGCGTATCGCAAAACGGAGGAAACGGACCTCCTACAGTCGAAACGGGGGTCCTGTTGATCGGGAGGGGTGTGGCGTACCGCAAAACGGAGGAAACGGACCTCCTACGGTCGAAGCGGGGGTCCTGTTGATCAGGAGGGGTGTGGCGTACCACAAAACGGAAGAAACAGACTTGTGTTGGAGCGCTACGGTCGAAACAGGGGGGAGGGGTGTGGAGTACCGCAAAACGGGACTCCACGGGATACTGTTCATCTCCACCGTCGACCTCCTCCAGCCTCCACGGGCTACCGTCGACCTCCTCCAGCCTCCACGGGCTCCTGTTCATCCAGCCTCCACCGCGCGCTACTCCACCGGCTACTGTTCAACCACCCCTCCACCGTCTATTGTTCATCCAGCCCTCCACCGTCTACTGTTCATCCAGCCCTCCACACTACGGGGTCCTGTTCAACCACCCCTCCATGGCCACCCCTCCACCGTCTACTGTTCATCCAGCCCTCCACACCACGGGGTCCTTTCAACCACCACTCCACGGCCACCCCTCCACCGTCTACTGTTCATCCAGCCCTCCACACCACGGGGTCCTATTCATCCAGAGACAACACCACCGCTCACTGTTCATCCAACCCCCCCCCCCCCCCCGCAACGCTCACTGTTCATCCAATCGATCGGCTTCAGTTAGCAGCACTAGCAAAGGAATTGCTCGATCGGGTTCAGTTAATAGCCATCGATCGTTCGCTCGGGTTCAGTAACGCGTAGCCTGCAGTGCAATCGCTCGGGTTCAGTTAGAGCCCAACGCCTCGCTCGGGTTCAGTTAGAGCCAACGCCTCGCACACATGTGTGTACCTGTACGAGAGAAACGCGCATCGCTCTCCCACCATAACCGGCAACTCCCCAAAATTTTCCTCCCCCTCGCTTCTACCATGGTTTTTTCCGTCATGGACGGCCCAAAGAATGTCATGCAGTTGCGTCTCCGGCCCGCCCAGGACGAAAAGCCCATTTTCTGTCATGATTTTTTGTCATAGAAGTAGGAGCCCACCACATCTATGATGATACCGGGTTTTGTCACAATTATCGTCATAGAAGTGTCATATGTATGACAGGAAAAAAATTCGTTCGGCCCAAAATGTCACGGATGTGTCTTTTTTTTGTAGTGCATGTCAATACACTCATGACCGGAGAGTTACCCAAGGAGTTAGCAGAGGATCTTCATGAGCTATGTTTGGAGATAGTTCCGAGAGGCTATGTAGCAGCATTGGAGATTCAGTCTACCTTGATGGATAAGATCAGGGAAGCTCAGAAGACGGACAAGGAGATTGCCGAGATAAAGGAAAGGATGAGCAAAGGAAAGGCTAAAGGATTTCATGAGGATGAGCATGATACCTTATGGTTTGAGGACCGCGTATATGTGCCTAATGACCCGGAGATCAGGAAGTTGATTCTGCACGAGGCCCATGATTTGCCGTATTCGATTCACCCAGAAAACACCAAGATGTATCTGGATTTGAAGGACAATTTCTGGCGGACTGGAATGAAGAAGGATAATGCGGAGTATGTAGCAGTTTGTGATGTATGTCAGAGAGTGAAGGCAGAGCATCAGAAGCCAGCTGGATTGCTACAGCCATTGTCGATACTCGAATGGAAGTTGGATAAGCTAGGCATGGATTTTATCACGGGATTTCCCAGGACTCGTTCAGGATATGACTCGATATGGGTTATAGTTGATCGGTTGACGAAGGTAACTCATCTCATCCCAGTGAAGACCACTTATACAAGTGCAAATTTGGCAAAGATATGCCTGACCAGGATCGTATGTCTGCATGGAGTTCCGAGGAGCATAGTATCAGATAGAGGAACCCACTTTACCTCAAAGTTTTGGAATCAGTTGCATGAGACTTTGGGTACCAGGCTAGAGTTCAGTACAACCTTTCATCTACAGACAGATGGACAGACCGAGAGAGTCAATCAGATTCTAGAGGACATGTTAAGAGCTTGTGCGCTAGATTATGGATCTAGTTGGGACGACAATTTTCCATATGCAGAGTTCTCTTGCAACAACAGTTATCAAGCCAGTTTGAAGATGGCCCCTTTCGAAGCTTTGTACGAAAGAAGGTGCAGGACACCGTTGTTGTGGGATGAAGTTGGAGACCATCAGTTGTTCAGACCAGATTTGATTAAAGAGTCTGAAGAGAAGGTTAAGTTGATTCGAGATAGACTCAAGGTACCCAGTCCAGGCAGAAGAGCGCGGATTCTAAACTCAAGGAGACAATTTACAAAGTCGGAGACAGAGTGTATCTTCGTGTGTCCCCGCTTCGAGGAATTAAACGTTTTTGAGTTAAGGGAAAGTTAGCACCATGTTTTGTGGGACCATACAAAGTTTTGGAACGTATGGGAGAAGTTGCTTACAAGTTGGGTTTGCCCGAAGGATTGTCAGGAGTTCACGATGTGTTCCACGTTTCCCAGTTGAAGAAGTGCCACACAGAGATGGCCGATATCCCTCTGAGAGATACAGTGCCATTGGAAGCGATTCAGTTGGATAGCGATTTGACCTACGAGGAGAAACCAGTCAAGATTCTCGAGTTTGCCAGCCGAGTCACACGCAGCAAAGTTATCAAGTTCTGCAAAGTTCAGTGGAGCCACCATACCGAGGATGAAGCCACCTGGGAACAAGAGGAAGACCTACGGAAGGACCACCCTCACCTATTTTCTAGCCAACCCGAATCTCGAGGGTGAGATTCATCTTAAGGGGGGTAGGTTTGTAACATCCCAAATTTTCAATTTGGAATGTTATACATTAGATCATTATTGCATATCATATTTTTATTGCATTTTGGGTTGATCCTAGAAATTCTACGCAACTCAAGGACCCACGGAGAGAGATGGGGATTTCGTATTTTCATATTTGAGATTTCTCAAATTTTGAAAAGAGCATCATTTGATTTTAATTATTTTCTCTTCGAATATTTCTTATTTGAAAGCATAAGAGAGGGGATAAAATGACTTTCCCAAAAAAAATGGAGGTTAAATATTAAAATCAAATAAGATTTTTATTCAGAGTTTCATTGCTATTTTATTTGAATTAGGAAACAAATGCGTTTTTCAAAATTCCATTAGAGGCCCAAATAAATGTTCACTTTGTCCGCTATATTTTTAGAGGACGGGGAAAATTTATTTTAGGATCTTTGGAGTCGGTTTAGTATTTCTTTTCTTTGTTTTTCTGTGCGACATTATTATTTAAAAAAAGGAAACTGACCTACGGGCCATGGGCGACCCGGACTCCCGCCGCACCGGGCCTTATAAGCCGTGACCCCCGACCCAGCAGCCCCCGCCAGCCCAACCCGCCGCCGCCACCCAAACCCTAACCCTAGCTGTGCCCCGCTGCCGTTGTCGCGACCCGCACCTCGCCGCATCGTCTCGCCGCCGCCGCCGGACGACGACCCCGCCACCCGTAGCCGCCGACCTCACCACCGACCTCGCCGCCGACCCCGCCCACCGCCGCCGGACGCCGCCCTCGACGGAGTACGCTGCGGCCACCGCCATCCTGATGCACAAGGTAGCCGTCGGTTTTGTTTTAAAAACCATTCGGTTTTATTCGAAAACCTAGATGCGTTTTTAGATCGTTTTTCCGATTTAATTATTTAGCGGTCGTTCAACCATACATTCGTTTTAACAAACGGTTTTCACCCGTTAGCCGCAGACAGCGAACGTTCGTACGTTAGCATGTTCGTCAGTTTTTATTTTTCTAGGGTTTTTCCACGATTATTTTCGATCATGATTTCTGCCCTGATTTTCGTTTTAGTTTATCTTTTCACTCGTTTATCGGAATCAGGCGGTTCAAGCGCCTAGATCTTCGTCTCGAAGCCCTCTTTCTGTTTAATCAACTTGAACAAGATTTTGGTACCGTAAAATTTGACTTAAGTCCAGATTAGTAAACAGATCTTGTTTCTTTCGCAGTTTGAGTTTTGTTGCTTCGCTTGATTCGATTCTTTTTGCAAACCGGAGTTCTTAAGTTGAAATTTTTGGTTAGATCTTTTATGTGAGTTTTACCCATGCTTCTAGTTGAGTGATTATTGTATGCTTTGTTTATTTGCGATAGAATACCCGGAGTGCAAAGCGTGCTACTATGAGTCTCTAGGTTTCACGGATCAT
Source organism: Triticum aestivum (assembly GCF_018294505.1). Taxonomy (NCBI): domain Eukaryota; kingdom Viridiplantae; phylum Streptophyta; class Magnoliopsida; order Poales; family Poaceae; genus Triticum; species Triticum aestivum. Next base: position 378,146,484 of record NC_057804.1, on the reverse strand, counting down.
CAGCAAGGCAAATAACACTTTGATCATACCTCTTTACTACCCAGTTTTATTGCATTAGATCAATCCTCAAACAATTGCATGGTTAGGATCTGTTTAACATGTGGGTTTGGGGAAGTAGATGATGAGGTAGAACATATTGCCCTGTTTACTTATCAAACCTTTGAGAGTTACGTCTATGTTGCTTATATTACTATGCTATGCTCGTAGACGTGGTTTGGTTTAAGTGATTCATGACAAATGTGAGAGTTATTATTGATGGTTGACTTAAGGTGGCTACTTTAATACACCTCTGGGTGGATTGCTTGAGGCACCCTGGAGTACCCAGTGGTTGTCAGGGCACCTGGAGAATCCAGTGTTGTCCTAGGATATCCCGGAGTACCCGTGTGGTCATCCTACGGTCCGCCACCCAGGCTCAAAGGGATCATAAGATTATTCATACTAGAAACTTTCGTGTGCAGCCACAAGCCAATATGGGCTCTGGCATAGTTGAGTAAGTTGCGTGAAGCTCTTGAAGAGGTAGACTAGCATATGTAGTGGGTTGTAGGTGGTACTGTCTATCCAGAGTAGAGAGTTAATGCTTCAGAAAGACTGTGTCTCGGATCTCCGACCATGGATGTATTCGAGTCTTGTGGGGAAAAGTGCGCAAACCTCTGCAGAGTGTATAAACTAATCATGGTTAGCCATGTCCCCGGTTATGGACGTTTGGAGTATCTAGTTCTTGGATTATCATGTTGATCTCATCACTCTAAATATAATTTGATTGGGTTTAATGATGTTGTTTAGTTGGGATTGAGTTGGAGGAACCTTCTCAATGTTTAACAACCACCATGATAGTTAAATAAATTTATTCCTTTGTTGTAGGGAAAAATTGGCTTTATGCAAAACTGTAACCATAGAGCTTTCCACCAACCATATATGCATGTAGTGATAGCATTTATTCTGTTCATTACTCTATGTGTTACATTGCCAGCATATTCCATGTGCTGACCCGTTTTGGGCTGCAACGTTCATGTTGCAGACTTTTCAGACGACGAGTAAGGTGCCATAGGTCGTTGTCTTTCACTCAATGATATCGTTGGAGTTGATGGACTCATTTTATCTTCCAAGCCTTCCGCTGTTATCGACTTTAGATGGCCTTAAGCCATATTATTGTAATAAGTTCTCTTTTGAGACATTCGATGTAATAAGTGTGTGATTGAAACTCTATTATAAATCCTCAAGTACTGTGTGTGTTAGCATTACCGATCAGGGATGACACTGATGCACAGAGATCAGACTGTTTGAGGTCTGGTCGCTACAGCTTTGCTTTATATAAGTGTTCGTCAAGGCTTGTCCTTCGCTATAAAAAGGATTGGGCCATCTTGTTGCAGTGTGTTTACTTTTGTTACTTGTTACCCATTATGATTTATCTTATCACAATACTATCTGTTACCGATAATGTCAGTGCTTGCAGAGAATACCTTGCTGAAAACCGCTTGTCATTTCCTTCTGCTCCTCGTCGGGGTCAACACTCTTACTTATCAAAAGGACTACGATAGATCCCCTTTACTTGTGGGTCATCATGCACCCATGAAGCTTATGTGGCTTGGTTGCATGGCTTGGAAAGGCTAGAGAAAAATAAATAGATAATGTGTTTAGAGTGCACTCCACTAAATAGATACTTTGATCCATTGCAATGCACGGGCTGGCACATTAGTAGTAGTAAGAAACCAATTCCATGTTTGGCACGAGTTTGTAGTGTGGGAGCACCACAAGGCATGGTGCGGGAGTTACATTTCCCTTTCGGGGCCCACGGGGCCGAGCTTCAGTGGCTTAGTGCACCGGCCTATGAGTCAATGACATGTGGACCTTAAATGCGGCTGGCCCACATGTCATTCTCATGAAAGCAGAGCGACGGTGGGACCGAGAGGGTGAGGCACAGGTCGGCGGACGAGGCTTGCCTGCTCCCCTCCCATGCTCCGATCCGTACTCCCGCACCACTAATTTTCATTCAATGGTTATAATAGATTTCCTTGTGTGGGTCATCTATAGCCTCAAAGAAAGGTAAACAAAGGTCCTATTTCCAGGAAATAATTTCCTGCATGAATCTGTACATGCATGCAAGACCCTTTCCTTTCCTACTCGTCCTCCTCCGGATCATCAGCTGCGTTGACAATGCCGGTTCCAACGCCAGAGCGTCGCAACAGGTGCCTGCCTAAGACATGTAGCACGCTGCAGCACCAGCGAGTACCACCTCCTCCACGCCAACATCGGTGTCTAGGCTATGCACATGCAGCTGCTCCCATAGTATCTTACCCTCATGTTCGACTGCAGTACCACAATGATCTTGGACGAGGCCATGGAGCTTGTGGCCAAGAAAATTCTATGCCCAGCCTACGCATGTCGAGGTGTGTGTCGCACGATGTTTACTAGCTCGTGCTCCGAATGAGCGGCAGGGTGCTGCTCCCGATTGTCAGTGGTGTGACGGCAACGACGGCCGGGTGGGAGCTCGGGCGGGAGCCAGTGATCTACCCGGGGCACATAGCTCGACTTGGGCTCAATATTTCGACCGCTTGCACCGTCCCAAGTATGTACCACTCAGCGACGAGGCTGGAATGCTGGAAACGTATAGGCGTGTGCTTGTGGGTGGGAACAACCTGCTCAATGGATACCGGTTTGCGAACGTGATGTACTCAACGTAGTTGAGACTGGAGGCATTCCTGCCGTTGTACGTTGACGTGTGGCTCAATAGCGTGCGGCCACGTGCCAGCTTAGGTCGGCTACAGGGAAGCGACATCAGTGTGGTTTGAGATGCACAGCCGGCCGTTGTTGTGACGGCTTTCGCGACTCACTCGTTCGAGTTGAACCAGCCGGTGGTGGCTTAGCCGTGGCGAGGGTGCCACAGCTGGAAGTCGGGGCATTATGAGGCGTAGGGGGCTGTTTGGTTTCTAGCCACATCTTGCCACATCTTGCCACACCTCACCTTAGACAAGTTTGATGATGTTAGGTGGTTGTTTGGTTCTATCCACACCTAAGGCAAGAATTTTTTATGAGAAGTGAACCCCACATGTCATAGACACAAAAAGTGTGGCAAGATTCCCATAGGCAAGCCAAAGTGTGGCTAACAATTTGAGCAACTCAAGTTAGGCAAGTGTGGCAAAAATAATGTGGCAAAATATGGTAAACATAGTCACACTCCAAATAGCCCCTAGATGTCCATGGAAAGAAACTATAGCAATTTTTCAAAAACATACCCACACCCCTCCCCGCATTTGCAAACAAGGCCTTCCCCCATTCATATTTTTCCCCCATAGGATAAACTACTCATACAAATACATCTTGATGTTCCATGCAACGCACGAGCATCTTGCTAGTAAGAAAAAAAACTTGAGTTTGGCATGAGTTCGTGCAGCGGTAGCACCACAATGCTTGGTGCAGGAGTTACATTTCCCTCTTGGGGCCCATAGGACTGAGCTTCAGCGCCTTACTACACCTGCCTTTGAGTCAATAACATGTGGACCCGATAGGTGGCTGGTCCACAAGTTATGCTCCCGAAGGCAGATGGGCAGTGGGGCCAAGAGGGGTGAGCCGCAGGTCGGGGGATGTGTGGTGTCATGGGGTCGAACGGCGTCGTGGGAATCGCGTGTGGCTGTGGTGGAACACTACAAGAAATATGTCAACTAGTGACCTTCTGTCAGTGACCCTGGAAGAATTGGTCAGAGATCTATGACCATTTCAGACCAATTGGTCAAAAGCTGTTCGGGGGGGCTCCAAACCCTAAACCATTGCGACCATTTTGGTCAAAAAGGTCGTAATTTCCTTACACGAAATGGTCACAAAGCAAACAGTGCTAGTCCGCTGCCTGTAAGTGCATCTAGTTCCCCTTAGTGATTTTGGTGTATTGAAGACTTATAGGTTAAGGGACTAATGCGTTTGTGAGTATACACAGGTCTATAAGTCTATGAGGAGTTTGATATTTACAGAGAAAGTCGACCCCTAAAAATGAAGTTCTTCAAGTGAAGACTTTGATATTCTGAAGACTTTCTGAAGACTTTGAAAGTGAAGAAATTGGTGTGACCTTGAAGACTTGGTATTCATTTCTGGAACATGAAGCGTGAAGACTTTTGTTTTCATAGTTTCATTTTCTCTTTCTTGAGTCATAGGAAACACCGTACTGTTAAAGGGGGTAGAGGAAATACTAAGGAAAAATTTCCATGTGATGCTCAACTCAAAATCCTACACCTACCAATCCCTTCGAGTGAAGCCTTTGGAAATCTCATACAGTTCAGTCACTTTCTTCAGTAACAGAGACGAAGTTCTTCTGGTCACTGATGAATTTGTTCTGACTGAGGAGTTAGGAATTCGCCAGTGCGAATTACCTACACAGTGAGGAACGTGATAGCCCTGAGGAATTTGAGAGTCAAATTTCCGACCGTTGTTGTGCTGCGCGCCAACTGTCCCAAAATATCTTATCCACCTAACGGTCATATCATTGAAGGGCATTTATGTCTTATCATGTCGGGCTGCTCCCTAGGCTATAAATAGCCGCCCCCTACAACCACTAGCTGGTTGGCTGCTCCGAGAGAACTTGACACTTGTCATTTGAGAGCAACCCATCCTCCGAGGACTTTGAGCGAAAATCATCAAGTGAGGAAAATCCCAAACCCAAACACCTACAAACCCCAAAGTGATTGAGCATCACTGAAATTGATCCTGCGTGGATCCGACGCTTGTTACCTTTGAAGATTGTGCTTCTTCCAGACGGTTAGGCGTCAAGGTCTAGAGCATCCAAGAGGAATTGTGGATCGCCGAGTGACCAAGTCTGTGAAGGTTTGGAAGTCGCCTGAAGACTTACCATGAGTGATTGGACGGGATCTGTGTGATCTTAGTTCAAGGAGAATACGGTGAGGACTGGGTGTCCTGAGCTGCGTGCTCAGAGACTGGGTGTCCGGGACTGCGTGTCCTCGAGTTTAAATACTCAGCCACTCCAACCAGACGTACAACTGAGACAGCAGTTGGAACTGGTCTACCAAATCATTGTCTTCACCAACCTACTGGTTCTATTTCCTCAACCTTTTCATTTCCTCATTACTGTGTTGAGTGTTTGTTCATATATGTGTTTGAAGACTTTGACTGAAGACTTTCTCAATTTCCTCAGTTCAATTTCTTCAGTCTGTTTGTCTTCATCTTGTGTTATCCTGTGATTACGCTTTCTGTACTCTGTGCTAGTCTTCATTTCATCATGATGACCATGCTTGTATTCTGTCATACTTACTTCTGAGTACTTATTCCGCTGCTAATAGTTCTTCGCTAAGGAATTTCCTCACCGGCAAATTCCTCATTGAAGAATTCATAAAAATCGCCTATTCACCCCCCCCCCTCTAGTCGACATAACGCACTTTCAATTGGTATCAGAGCAAGGTACTCCCTTGTTCTGTGTGATTTTGGTTTAACCGCCTGGAGTTTAGTTATGTCGACCGCAGGTATGAAGAAAGTGACATGTCCTATCTTTGACGGTCGTGACTATCCCAAGTGAAAGGCCATGATGAGGAAGCGCCTCATGGCAAGGGACAGCAAGCTGTGGACCATCACTGAGATTGGTCTTACTGATCTATGCAAGTCGGCGAATGCATATGATATTCGCAAATACACTCAACTTGACTGCATGGCAAAGGATATCATCTGTTCCTGCCTATCCAGAGATCAAATCAGGCACATTATGCATCTTTGCAATGCAAAGCTTATCTGGGACGGAATCTCTGATGTCTATGAAGGTCATCGAACCCGTCATGATCCCTGGTTTGAGGACTTCAAGGAATCTCTCAAAACGATGACTTTCGAGCCAGAATCATCATCGTCTGCATCATGTCTCATGGCAAAGGGTGACGAGGTAACCGAATGTTCCTCATCTGAACTTAGTGACTGTGAATCTGATGATGATGAATCTGATGATGATATTGAACCTTGCTATACCAAACTTGTTTGCATTGCCACCAAACAACAACATGCCTTGGAAAAGGTTCAAAACATGCTAGCCAAAAGTGATGATATGCTGGGTGAAGAAATGGATCGCACTAAAGCCCAGACTGAAAATCTTCAGATACTTCAGTCTAGGCTTGATAACCTTCAAAGTCATCATAACACTCTCTTATCTGATCATGAGAAACTTTCTTATGAATTTCTTCAAAGAAAGCAAGATCTTGAGAAGCTAAGAGTGAGTTATGAAGATCTTCAGAAGGAGCGCGATTCATTACTTGCTCAACAAATCAGCGCTTCTCAGGAAGAATTTATTCCTCCATGCTTAAAGTGCATTGAACGTGAATCTGCTAATTCTTCACCTGAATGTTCAAATGCTTCAACTGTTACAAATTCTTCACCTGCCTCTGCTATCACTAATTCCTCATCTGAAGACAATGCTAGTATCACTGACGATGCAGGGCTGAAGGAACTGTACACTACAGGCATGTACAAAAGCCTCAAAGGGCATCAGATTCTTTGTGATGTGCTCAAAAAGCAGATCCTCAACAGAAACCCTAGGAAAGAGGGTATTGCCTTTGAGAGGAAACTTAATGCTGATGGGACATATTGGAAGCCTGAGCAGTACCCCAAAACCTCATGGGTTGCTACAAAGGGACCTCTAGTTGATCCATCCATGTTATCTGGCTTTACATGTGAATCTCTTCATTCTTCTGACGAGTCACTTGACTCCAACTATAAACTGTTCAAAAATCAGAATGGTGAAGTATTTGCTAGATATGTTGGGACTAACTGCAGGAACGGTTCCCCTATGAAGAAAATCTGGGTTCCCAAAAGTTATGTTGAAAGTCTTCAGGTGAATGTCCTCATGACACCACCTGTGAAGAATGGGAACCCCAGAACAAACTCTTCATATGGACCTAATTCCTCATATGGATCCAAGTCCTCATATGGACCCAATTCCTCAACTGGATCAAAGTCCTCACATGATTATCATCGTGCTAACAACTCTGTTTCGCAGGGTAGAGCTAAGGGCTACGAATATGCACATTATTCTTCAAATCATTATGTTCATAAGTCCTCGAAGAATTTCGTTGCTTATTCATATGCTTACCCTAACCCCTCTTATGTGAAACGAAATGGTTTTGCTTCTATGCCACCATTCTCGTATGGTGCTCGCAGAGTGATGAACTCTTTTCCACCCCTTCAGATGTGGGTGGTGAAGAAAAAGAACTAATCTCTTCTGCAGGGTCAGGTCTCCAGACGTGCCTTAACGTCTGAAGAATTTGCTGGGAACCTGACAAAATGCTTGAAAGGACGCAGGCTAACCATGATGAAATGAACTTTCATTTCACACGTCCTCCTACTGCTATATCTGTTTACCGCTTGATGAAATTCATCTGATGAACTTGATATCATATTCTTCACTGATGAAGCATATGAGATTGTAAGTTACACTAATTCATCTGCAGGATGATCAACCCAAAACCACTGAATGGGTCCTCGATAGTGGATGTATAAATCACATGACTGGTGACAAGAATCTCTTGATGGATGCTCCTTTATCACCATCACATCTGAAGCATATCATCTTTGCTGACAAAGGCAAAAGTCAGGTATTGGGTCTTGGTAAGGTTGCGATCTCTAAGGATAAACACATGGACAAAGTCATGCTTGTTGAGTCCTTGTGATACAACCTCATGTCAGTCTCAATGCTTTGTGATCTTGACATGGTTGTTGTCTTTGGCAAGTATCGTTGTGTTGTGATTATGGAAGCTGACAATTCCAAAGTCTTCGAAGGCTTTAGGAGAGGAGATTTGTATATTGTTGATTTCTCTACAGGACCACAACCAGCCGTGTGCCTACTTGCAAAAGCTTCAGAAGGCTGGCTATGGCATCGACGACTTGGTCACGCAGGCATGAGGAATTTGCACACGCTTGCGAAGAAGAAGCATGTCATTGGCATTGAGAATGTCAAATTCCTCAAGGATCACTTATGCGGAGCCTGTGAAGCTGGAAAAATGACCAAGGCCAAGCATCCAGCGAAGACTATCATGACCACTACTCGTCCATTCGAATTACTTCACATGGACCTCTTCGGACCTAATCATTACTCAGCAGTCACTAATGCTGCTTCTCTATATGGTTTTGTTATTGTTGATGATTACTCTCGATATACATGGGTACACATTGTTACTTACAAACATGAAGTGCAGGAAGTCTTCAAACGATTTTCCTCGAGGGCTTCAACCAACTTTGGTGTGAAGATCAAGCACATCAGAAGTGACAATGGAACTGAGTTCAAGAATTCCGGTCTTGATGACTATCTTGATGAACTTGGTATTACTCATGAATTATCAGCTCCTTATACTCCTCAGCAAAATGGCGTCGTGGAGCGCAAGAACAGAACTCTTGTTGAGATGGCTCGCACTATGCTTGATGAATACAAAACGCCGGATCGTTTTTGGATTGATGCATTTGATACTGCGTGTCACATCATCAACAGAGTATATCTTCACAAATTCTTCAAGAAGACGGCCTATGAACTCCTCACTGACAAGAAACCCAATGTGAGTTATTTCAAAGTCTTCGGTGCTAGATGTTGGATTAGAGATCCTCACCACAATTCAAAATTTGCATCGAAAGCACATGAAGGTTTTATGCTTGGTTACGGAAAGGACTCGCACACCTACAGAGTCTTCAACATTGTTCTTCACAAGATTGTTGAAACTGTAGATGTGCGGTTTGATGAAACTAATGGCTCGCAAAGAGAGCACCTACCTTCTGTGTTAGATGAACCAGCACCTGAGGATTCTATCAAGTTCAAGGCAACTGAAGATGTCATTCCTACTGAAGAACTTGCTGAAGAATTCATTCTAGTACGCGAAGAACGTCGAGCTGACGCACCTGAAGATAATGATGAAGTCAATGATGCTGAGGAAAATGATCAAATACCTCGACGTCAACCAGCTCATCCTCGCGTAGCAAAAGAAGTACAAGTTGACAAGATCATCGATGACATTGAAGCACCAGGTCCTCTCACACGCTCAAAAGCTTCACATTTATCTAACTTTTGTGGGCACTATGCTTTTGTCTCTATCACAGAGCCCACTAAGGTAGATGAAGCATTTTTGGAGCCGGAGAGGATTCAGGCTATGCAAGAAGAATTACATCAGTTCGAGCTCAACAATGTCTGGGAACTGGTCAAACGTCCAGATCCTCACAAGCATAATATCATTGGCACAAAGTGGATCTACCACAACAAGCAAGATGAAAATGGCCTTGTGGTAAGGAATAAGGCACGACTAGTAGCTCAAGGCTACACACAGGTTGAAGGAATTGATTTCGATGAAACTTTTGCACCTGTTGCTAGACTTGAGGCTATTCGCATGTTACTTGCTTATGCTAATCATAATGATATCATCTTATATCAAATGGATGTGAAAAGTGCATTCCTCAATGGTAAGCTTGAGGAAGAAGTATATGTTGCTCAACCCCCAGGTTTTGAAGATCCAAAGAATCCTGACAAAGTCTTCAAACTTAATAAGGCCCTCTATGGCCTCAAGCAAGCCCCTCGGGCATGGTATGATACATTGAAGGAATTCTTCGTGAAGAATGGCTTCACACCCGGTTCACTCGACCCTACTCTCTTTACTAAATCTTATGATGGTGAACTGTTTGTGTGCCAAATATATGTTGATGATATTATCTTTGGCTGTACTGACCAACGTTATAGTGATGAATTTGCCTATATGATGAGTGAAGAATATCAAATGTCTATGATGGGAGAGTTGAAATTCTTCTTAGGTCTTCAAATTCGTCAACAGCGCAATGGCATATTCATATCTCAGGAGAAATACCTCAAAGATGTACTGAGGAAATTCGGCATGCAAGATTGCAAAGGCGTCAAAATTCCTATGCCCACAAAAGGCCAACTATGCACTGATGAAAATGGTATTGACTTCGACCACAAGGTATACCGCTCCATGATTGGTTCTTTATTGTACTTATGTGCATCTAGGCCAGATATAATGCTTAGTGTTAGCATGTGTGCCCGATTTCAAGCTGCACCGAAGGAATCACACCATAAGGCTGTGAAGCATATTCTTCGATATCTAGCTCACACACCAACACTAGGATTATGGTAGCCCAAGGGCTCTGTTTTTGATCTCATTGGATATTCTGACTCTGACTATGCTGGTGATCGTGTGGACCGCAAGTTAACTTCCGGCACTTGTCATTTCCTCGGACGATCTTTGGTCTGTTGGTCCTCGAAGAAACAGAACTGTGTATCACTGTCTACTGCGGAAGCTGAATACATTGCTGCTGGATCATGCTGTGCTCAACTGCTTTGGATGAAGCAAACACTCAAGGACTATGGCGTCAACGTGAAGAATGTGCCTCTCCTCTGCAACAATGAGAGTGCCATCAAGATTGCTCACAACCCAGTTCAGCACTCGAAGACAAAGCACATTCAGATTCGTCATCATTTTCTTCGTGATCATGTGTTGAAGGGTGACATCTCCATCGAGCACGTGAGGACTGAAGAACAGCTAGCTGATATCTTCACTAAGCCCTTGGATGAGAAGAGATTTAGCAAGTTGCGGTGTGAACTAAATATCTTAGAATCTTCGAATGTTCTTTGAAAAGGACACACATCCTAACACTTATGCAAAATTGATGACTTAGCTGTGCAACACATGAAGAAACGTTTTTCTTCAATCAATGAAGAATAACACTCTAAGTGTGAAGAAATTAATGAAGAATTTGATTCTCAGAACCCTACGACAATTGTACGCGGTGTCTGAAATCATCATTCTTATACGGTGGGTCACGCCACCTCAAAAAGTTCAAAATCTTCAATTTGAGTTTTTCCTCAGTTTTGAAATTCTTCAGTTTTTCAAATTCTTCAACTTTACAAAATCTTCACTATTTCCTTCGTTTCTCTTTGTTGGCTATATATATATATATATATATGAGTTTATGTCCTCTACAGCATTCACTTATAGCTATTTCTTCAAGTTGTTTTTTCTGCTAAGTGAATGTGATCGGACCCTTCCCCTCTATGCTATACTCAACCCAATCTATTCACAAATTCTTCATGTCCGTTCTATTTGAAACTCGTTCAAAGTCTTCACTGTGTCCTTGGCAGCTGAAGAAATTGCGAATGAAACTTTAAAACAAATCTTATCCAAATTTTCGGTTTTGCCGCACAAAATGTTCCGCATCCCACGATGCATTATTCTATTCACCCACGATCGTACACGATCTCCACTACACATTACGTGGGTGACACATGTCGCGTGAAGGAGAAAGGGCAGGGGCACGTTCGTCCAAAATCTTCGGGCGAATAGTTTTTCACCGTGTCTATAAATACCCCTGTCTCCTTCCTCACTTCATTTACTCCGCTCGACCTCTCTCTCCCGCTCGAGCTCCTCAAACCCTAGCGCCACCGCTACTCCATCATCGCCGGTGAGGAAGAGCTTCGCTGCCTCGACCTCGTCGCTGCCGTACTCACACCGATCGCAGAAATCTTCACTCCGCCGCCGCCGTAGCTGTCTTCCTCCGCCGAGTTAGGGCAAGGAAGATCTAACCTGACGAACTTCCCATCTGTTCTTCTCAGTTTGTTGTGTTCTTCACTTCGGGTAATTAAAAGTTACTTTTATTACTCACTTTGATTCTCAAACTTTCCTGAAAATCTTCAAAGGTGTTTATTCTTCAAATCTTCACATATATGAACACCTCAAACAAACTATGCTCTTGATTCGTTTCTCTAAGCAATGATTTTCCTCAAGATTCCTCAATTGTATGGATTCTCGATCTATACAACTCTGGAACCTACGACAAAGATCTCTTAGTGAAATTCATCAAGGCTCATCTGGTCAAATTCCTCAAAACTTGTTCTTTTCGAAAAACCTTCTCAGAATGCATATGACCTCTCCAAATTCCTCGCACCTGTACTCTGTTCACAGGTACTCATGTCTGCTGCTGAATCACTAGGTTCTCATCAACTTAACTCATTTGCGGCGTTCCTCAAAGAAAAACTGCATACTTCTTCAGAGAACTCAATTGTTCAAATTCCTCAACTGAAGAATATGGCAGACGGTAAGAAGCCGCAGAAAGGAGGAAAGAAACCTGAGGTTATGACAGCGTTTGAAATCCCTGAGGAAATTTATGCTGACTATTGCACACCTGATGAAGCAAAATATGGCAAGGAAAACAAAAAGCAGCGCAAGGTGCGCATTCAGAAGATTGAACGGAGATGGGCAAGGGAATGGAGGGAATACAGATATGTGACTCCAAAGTACATGAAGAAATTCGCCCTCAATCCTCCGTGCCCAAGAGCTCCATTGGCACCTGGCCAAGTAGCTGATCCCACAAGCATCAAACGTGGTGAGGACTTTCCTGAAGAATGGGCTAAGCGTCAAGCCAAATTGGCAAGACAGGCCAAGGAGGCAGTGAAGAAATACAATGAGGATTCTGCCACTGCTACTGCTACTGAGGCCTCGGTCCAACCGAGGAAATCCATGCCAAAGAAGCCTGCTCGTAAGCCAAGTGCTTCACCATCAGCGCCCTCACGGCCAAGTTCCTCAGCAGCGCCCTCACGGCAAATTCCTCACACTGCTCCTGCTCCACCCAAGTCTTCAGCAGTTCCGACAAAGTCCTCAGGTCCTGTGCATCTGACTACATGTCAAAGGACTGCTGGTTTCTCGATTGCCTCTGGTGTCTCAGCAAGTTCCTCAGCTGCACCAATTTCATCATCTGGCCCGACTCTGCTGATGACCAAAGCAACAGCTGGACGAGGTCCTCGGCCAAGTCCAAAGAAGAAACAGGTCGCATTCCATGTGCCATCTGATGATGAAGCTTCTGATGATGAACTCGCAGAAATCATCAGAGACAGATAGGTGAAGGCCGCTAGAGCCAAAGGCACATCTGTGCCACTGCTGTTGGATCCGAGGAAAATCCTCGATTATATTGATCTCTGGCACAAGGATCCAAACACCCCCATGCCTGATTTTCATCTGATCGCTGGTCAAAATCACATGCTGACCCATTTCATCACTGAAGAGAAATGGAAGTTTGAAAAGGCAAGAGAGACCAAGAAAGCTCAATACAGAAAGGAGAAGTTCCTGAAGAAAAACATTGTCAAAATGACACCTGAAGAACTTCTCAAGGTCCAGACTGAAATTCAAGACCTCAGCAAAAACTTCGATGCTTATTATGCTGATTGGCAAGGGGCCAAAGTCAGATTCGTCAACCTGACAAAGAAATTCACAAATGTTGCAGCCTCAACGCAACATGAAATTCCTCAGGCTGAAGTCTCAGCTCAGCCGACTGAAGAACATGCCAGCACCGCTGATGAAGTTCAGGCTGCTGATGAAAATGCTAGTTCCAGGGCTGATGATCCCATTCTAGCTGCTGAAGAAATTGCCAGGGCATCCACTAGTGGTGCGCCTAAAGAAACTGAAGAAGTCAGGGCAACTGCACCAATTGCGCCTGAAGAAATTCAACCAGATTCCTCAGCTCCTCCTGCGCCTACACCAACTCCAATTCTTCCATGTGCATTTGATATGAAGAAAACCAAGGCTGCAGAGCGAGCTGCAGTGAAGAAAAGGAAGGCATCAGTTGTGTCAAATTCTTCGGCTGCGAAGAAAATGAAGCCAATGACCAGCTCACTTGAAAATCCAATTGATGTTGTTCCAATTTCCTCCATGCCGTCAAAGGACCTTGTTCCTTTTGGAGAAGACTATGAGATCCCCATCGGATCTAATGAAGAACATCATTCTGTTGCTTCGTCAAAGCAGATTGATGAAGAAATTGAGGTGGACGAAATCCCCTCAATGCCCGTCATTTCCTCACCTATGCCTCAGTTCACAGCTGAAGAGGCTGGTGTTGAGGAAATTGAAGATGAAGATGTGGATATAGGATGCACCACACCTGTGATGAATGATGACTTTTGGGAAAGTCAGCACCCCAATACTCCTCTCTTCACCCCGCTCCAATAGATTCCTCAGTCCCCTGCACCAACAGTTCAAATGGGCTCTGAATAAACTCATCCCACTCTCTCAGTGCATGAAGAAATTCCAACCACTAGTGCTGATGAACCTGCTGCTGCTGATCCTCAGACTGCACCTATTGAGGAACAAGAAATTCCTCAGCCTGAAGAACCTGAGCTTGTGATTCCTGAGGTGGTAATGCAACTCACTGACATCCCTCTGCCAAAGCAAAAGAATCCATTCTCAAGCAAACAGAAGTTCAAGGCTGAAGATTTCTTTGCCGAGCACGTATTCTTCATTGATTATAATCCATAAGATTCTGCTCGCATAAGGAAGAGGCGTTTCTGGACTGCTAGCCAAGTCAATTTCTATTCCTCAGTGCTCTTCAACAAAGACAAAGTCTTCGATCATGCACATATTCCTCATGTGGACATGGAGTCTCTGCCCGGCTTTGAGCCAGTCCTCAGTGTTCTTCATGACGCAGGACTTCTGAATTTCTGCATTGATATCTATGACTGGAATGAAGAACTCATTCTTCAATTTTATGCAACCCTGCACATCACCGGAAACGCTGAAGACGTGAACACATGGATATTAGACTGGATGTCTGAAAATACTCACTACAAGGCACCAGCAACTGTATTGCTTCGTGCTCTACCACTCAGTCCTCCAGTTGATGATGCTCGTTGTATCTACAATGAACCAGAACTTTCAAATCACTATATGCAAGTGCTGATGAAGCCTTTGAAGCCAAGGCATGCCCCAAGAACCAAATTCCTCGTCAAGGAATTATTGTATGTGCCTCGGACTGTCTATCGAATTCTGACGAAGACAATGAGTCCTATCAAAGGCCACGAGTCAAATGATGAAGAAGTCATTGGCATCATGAAGAATATGCTTTTCAACATCATTCATGGCGTTCCCATAAACTTCCATGATTTCTTCATGAGGACTCTGGCCAATATTGCTATGTCACCACTCGAGCTGAAGCCCTATGCTCCTTGGATAATGAGATTCATCAGGGCAAGATCTTCACTGAATTACAAAGCTGACACTCTGAACCATGGTAGCTACTTGCCTCCCATTGAAGTCCTCAAACGGACAGTTTCCTCAGCTGATGATAAAGGCAAGGCCGCTGCTGTGATCGATGAAGGCATTCATCCATTGGATGGTCAATTTCGCAAGGCTGCATCTTACTCTACCAATGACGATTCTGCCACACGTGACTCTACCGCCAATACCTCAGCCAAGCAAAATCCTCAAGCCACAGCACCCAGGGTGATGACTGACCGTGAGTTACTCCTCAGTCTTCACCAGAAGGTTGATCGCAATCATAAATGGGTCAAGCGTCAGTTTGGTTCAATTCTTCACAACATGACCTCAACACACAATGCAGTGAAGAAGAACCACTACTACCTCCATGAAACCTTCAACCGTACCTGGGCTGTGCTCTCTCATGTCTAGAACACTGCTGATCTGAAGACTATGGGTCTCAAGGAAGAATTTGACTGGTCTGCACCTCCACCGAAGAAATTCAAGAAGGTCAAAGCTCCTTCCTTGGTGGCCAGTTCTTATTCTTCATCGCGTGACACTGATGAGTATGAAGATTTGGACGACACTGCGGCAGGCCCTGCTCCAACAAACAACCCCGACAACGCTGGCGCTCCTCCATCGACTTGAAATTCTTCAGGGGCGTTAGTCCTCAGTTTCAATCCTTTTGGTCATTTGATGACAAAGGGGGATAAATCTGAGTTAGTCTTCAAGCGGGTCTATATTTAAGGGCATTCTTTGTTAAGTTACAACTCTCGTTCTTCTGAAACTTTTATTTGGATCGAGTTGTAATCTTAAACCCGATGGTGCGCTGATAACTTTTGCTGCATTATGCTCTGCATGCTTATTTCCTCGTTAATGACATTGCACGCATGCTGAACCTCATCAGGCACCATATTTCATCATGCATTTCAAGTTCTTCATATTATATATCAAATGCGTGTATGAATTACAAGATATAGGGGGAGATCTCCATGATTCAACTCTTCAAATGTGCATTGCCTCAAAAGCAAATTCCTCACTATGCACATCTTCACGGGGAGTTCTACTATATCTTGTAATCAAATTCCTCAATATCAGTGTATACACTTCATATATTTATCCCCGTTGAAAACTTAACCTATGTTGTCATCAATCACCAAAAAGGGGGAGATTGTAAGTGCATCTAGTGCCCCTTAGTGATTTTGGTGTATTGAAGACTTATAGGTTAAGGGACTAATGCGTTTGTGAGTATACACAGGTCTATAAGTCTATGAGGAGTTTGATATTTACAGAGAAAGTCGACCCCTAAAATGAAGTTCTTCAAGTGAAGACTTTGATATTTTGAAGACTTTCTGAAGACATTGGAAGTGAAGAAATTGGTGTGACCTTGAAGACTTGGTGTTCATTTCTGGAACATGAAGCGTGAAGACTTTTGTTTTCGTAGTTTCATTTTCTCTTTCTTGAGTCATAGGAAACACCGTACTGTTAAAGGGGGTCGAGGAAATACTAAGGAAAAATTTCCATGTGATGCTCAACTCAAAATCCTACACCTACCAATCCCTTCGAGTGAAGCCTTTGGAAATCTCATACAGTTCAGTCACTTTCTTCAGTAACAGAGACGAAGTTCTTCTGGTCACT
Organism: Triticum aestivum; assembly: GCF_018294505.1. Taxonomy (NCBI): domain Eukaryota; kingdom Viridiplantae; phylum Streptophyta; class Magnoliopsida; order Poales; family Poaceae; genus Triticum; species Triticum aestivum. The sequence goes on along the minus strand of NC_057804.1, from coordinate 378,129,862 downwards.
GATGAATTTGTTCTGACTGAGGAGTTAGGAATTCGCCAGTGCGAATTACCTACACAGTGAGCAATGATAGCCCTGAGGAATTTGAGAGTCAAATTTCCGACCGCTGCTGTGCTGCGCGCCAGCTGTCCCAAAATATCTTATCCACCTAACGGTCATATATCATTGAAGGGCATTTATGTCTTATCATGTCGGGCTGCTCCCTAGGCTATAAATAGCCGCCCCCTACAACCACTAGCTGGTTGGCTGCTCTGAGAGAACTTGACACTTGTCATTTGAGAGCAACCCATCCTCCGAGGACTTTGAGCGAAAATCATCAAGTGAGGAAAATCCCAAACCCAAACACCTACAAACCCCAAAGTGATTGAGCATCACTGAAGAAATTGATCCTGTGTGGATCCGACGCTTGTTACCTTTGAAGACTGTGCTTCTGCCAGACGGTTAGGCGTCAAGGTCTAGAGCATCCAAGAGAATTGTGGATCACCGAGTGACCAAGTCTGTGAAGGTTTGGAAGTCGCCTGAAGACTTACCACGAGTGATTGGACGGGATCTGTGTGATCTTAGTTCAAGGAGAATACGGTGAGGACTGGGTGTCCTGAGCTGCATGTCCTCGAGTTTAAATACTCAGCTGCTCCAACCAGACGTACAACTGAGACAAGAGTTGGAACTGGTCTACCAAATCATTGTCTTCACCAACCTACTGGTTCTATTTCCTCAACCTTTTCATTTCCTCATTACTGTGTTGAGTGTTTGTTCATATCTGTGTTTGAAGACTTTGACTGAAGACTTTCACAATTTCCTCAGTTCAATTTCTTCAGTCTGTTTGTCTTCATCTTGTGTTATCCTGTGATTACGCTTTCTGTACTCTGTGCTAGTCTTCATTTCATCATGATGACCATGCTTGTATTCTGTCATACTTACTTCTGAGTACTTATTCCGCTGCTAATAGTTCTTCGCTAAGGAATTTCCTCACCGGCAAATTCCTCATTGAAGAATTCATAAAAATCGCCTTTTCACCCCCCCCCCTCTAGTCGACATAACGCACTTTCACTGCCTTATTTCTAATTGTTAACGACCAATATAGATGGTCATAGCCTTGTAGATTGTGGTGGGTTGTGATGACTAGGCGCCATCTCATCAGTTTTGCCTATGTGTCATGTCCATGTGGCAGTTTTTGCCCTAGGTTGTGAAGCAACCTATATTTCTGTTATTCCAAAAATTCCCAAAAAAGTCTCATAAATGTTTTGGATCATATCTTCATCAAATATGTCAAAAACATTCCTTGCCTAGTTCAAAAATAATTCGAAAATATTCATTTTCCTATTCTGTTCAGAGCAACACTTTGTGAAGGAAGTACCACTTTGGCATGTCCAAATGGTATCCATTTTCTACAGTGCTTTCCTATGCCCAAATAACCATCCTCCACCAAATGCCAGCTCAATCCATTCATTATTTTGAGCGCAGCTTCAACATTCGTATTTATGTCTAGTGTGGTACTTTGTAAAGCAAGTACCACCTAGGCTCCTCCTTTTGAGGTGAAAATTTGTGAAGACGGTCTTCTTAGTAACTGGGCATCCTCAGCCAAAACTCACGCCCATTAGCCATGTGCATTTCCCATACCACAAATCAAACACTTGGCTGCTTATTCATGTTTGAGCATCGATCGGTCTCCTCGTGAGAATCTTATGTTGTGATTTTCTTCCTAGCACCTACCTGGGGAGTGCCCAACCCACTAGACATGCTTAGGCCGCCCAGAACACATGGCAATGCCACGGTCACGCGGTGACCACGCGGCGGGCATGCTTACGCGCTCTAGAGTTGGGGCTCTCGGCCACCGTCCAAACCTTGATGTGTCGCCATCAAACCATGTATTTCTGATTAAATAGATACTTATTTACCTAGAAATGATTTTTGGAAAAAGTAAAGAGCAAACTATGAGGCAGCTGCAGTTCAAATTTGACCCGCTTCCAACTGAATCGACGGGAATTTGTCTTTTTCACCAGAGGTGGATCAAAAAATTTGACACCCAACCATTTTGTCAATTGTGCATTAAATATGGCCTAGTATTTTCTAAAATTGATTAGGTCCAATTTTGCAACAAATATATGGTAGGTCCTTCACAAAAAAAACTCATTTCAGGCACTCAAAAAATGGAAAATGGTTTTTTCGTCCAAATAAAATGAAAACTTCCTTAGGCAACATTGTTTGCCATTCCAATATGCACCCTTGTGCACAATATGAGATCATTTGAACAAACTATGCCATGAATGTGGCCATAAGATTGATCATTTGGCTTGAAAGCCATGAATCTTCACACTTGATAGCTCATTTTTTAGAACACTTTTTTAAAATAATTACCGTATTACAAGTTTATTATTTTTCCTGGAAACTTGGTCACATATAACGACACAATGCGAAGGTTTCCCAATTTTTCGATTTTTAAAAAAAATTATGCTCGTTTCAAAATGCGGTCAAAACGGCGGGCTTGACCGTTCCTAGCTAGTGGTTGAATCTTGGAATTTTTTTGTTGTTTATCTAATTAAATAGATACTTATGTACCTAGAAATGATTTTTGGAAAAAATAAATAGCAAACTATGAGGCAGCTTTAGTTCAAATTTGACCCACTTCCAACTGAATCGGCGGGAATTTGTCTTTTTCACCAGAGGTGGATCAAAACTTTTTACACCCAACCATTTGGTCAATTGTGCATTAAATATGGCCTAGTATTTTATAAAAATGATTTGGTCCAATTTTGCAACAAATATATGGTAGGTCCTTCACAAAAAAACCTCATTTCGGGCACTCGAAAAATGGAAAATGGCTCTTTTGTGCAATGAAAGTGAAAACTCCCCAAATCAACATTGTTTGGAATTCCAAGATGCACCCTTGTGCACAATATGAGATCATTTGAACAAACTATGCCATGAATGTGGTCATAAGATTGATCATTTGGCTTGAGAGCCACGAATCTTCATGCATGATAGCTCATTTCTGAGAACACTTTTTTAAAATAATTTCCATATTACAAGTTTATTATTTTTCCTGGAAACTTGGTCACATATGATATCTTAATGCGAAGGTTTTCCAATGTTTTGATTTTTTTTGAATTTTTTATGCCTGTTTCAAAATGCGGTCAAAACAACGGGCTTGACTGTTCCTAGCTAGTGGTTGAATCTTGGAAAACTTTTGATGTTTCTCTTATTAAATATATACTTATGAACCTAGAAATGATTTTTGGAAAAAATAAACAACAAACTATGAGGCAGCTGCAGTTCAAATTTTACCCGCTTCCAGCTGAATCGACAGAAATTTGTCTTTCTCACCAGAGGTGGATCAAAACTTTTTACACCCAACCATTTGGTCAATTGTGCATTAAATATGGCCTAGTATTTTATAAAAATGATTTGGTAAAATTTTGAAAGAATTATTTGGTAGGTTCTTCACAAAAAAAACCTCATTTGGGGCACTCGAAAAATGGAAAATGGCTCTTTTGTGCAATGAAAGTGAAAACTCCCCAAATCAACACTGTTTGGAATTCCAAGATGCACCCTTGTGCACAATATGAGATCATTTGAACAAACTATGCCATGAATGTGGTCATAAGATTGATCATTTGGCTTGAAAGCCATGAATCTTCACGCATGATAACTCATTTTTGAAAACACTTTTTTTAAAATAATTTCCATATTACAATTTTATTATTTTTCCTGGAAACTTGGTCACATATGATGACACAATGCGAAGGTTTTCCAATTTTTTGATTTTTCTTGAATTTTTTATGTCCGTTTCAAAATGCGGTCAAAACGTCGGCATGACCGTTCCTAGCTAATGGTTGAATCTTGGAATTTTTTTGTGTTTCTATGATTAAATAGATACTTATGTACCTAGAAATAATTTTTGGAAAAAATAAAGAGCAAACTATGAGGCAGCTGCAGTTCAAATTTTACCCGCTTCCAGCTCAATCGGCGGAAATTTGTCTTTTTCACGGGAGGTGGATCAAAACTTTTTACACCCAACCATTTGGTCAATTGTGCGTGAAATATGTCCTAGTATTTTAGAAAATTGATTTGGTACAATTTTGAAATAAATATATGGTAGGTCCTTTATAAAAAACTCATTTTGGGCTTTTGAAAAATGAAAAATGAATTTTTAATCAACCATGACCAATTTTTTAGTCAACTACGACCAATTTAGATGGTCATGACATCGTATCCGTGTGCTGCATTTTGATTGGTCTGTGGGCATTTCACACGGATCGTGGATCGAAAACCGTCGGATGCTCGCGGAACGAATGGTAGTCCTCACCCTAAGCCCACCTAAGCTGAAACCCTAGTCCTCGTGGACATTTTCCATCCACCCCCCGCCTCCTCTCTTTCTCCCCTCGTTCTCTTCTCCTTCCTCTCTCCCCTCCCCTATGCCTCCCGCGCGCACCCCTCACCTCCTCCGAGACCGCCGGAGACCCCCACCCTCTCCTTTACCCCCCACCCCGGCGCCCCCCACCTTTCCCTTTTTTCCCAAGTGCCCAAAACCCTAGCCCGCGGCGCAGCCATGGCGACTCTGGATCCGCGGGCTAGAGGTGCAGCACCGGATCCGGTCCAGGGCGCCGCCATCATGCAACACCACCACCAGCTAGACCGCGGCGTGGACGGGGTTCTACGCCCGACCAAGTCTGCCCCCTGCATCCCCGTGCCCGACGGCTCGTTCCGCCTCAACCTCTCCGTCTCCTAGGACTTGCGCCGCCGCCTCCAGGACCACGTCTTTGCGCTCGAGGAGGACCTCCACGCAGCCGCTCATCGCATCAACCTCCTCAGTTCCCCAATTCCCTTTCCCCCTTCCCCAATTCCCCATCCATTCCTATGTGGTCCACCCTGACGGATCGAAACGGCCCCATGCAGAGTGATTCCGCGATGAACGCGGAGGGGCTCCATCTCATCTCCATGGCGTCGTTTGCTTCCGTTTGGACGACGACGCCATCCGCGTCCTTTTGCTGCTCGTCGAGGTAAGGTATTCTCTCGATTTGATCTTCTCTCCTTAGCTTCCCTTCCCTTGACTCATGCGCCGTGGCTTCCTTCCTCTCGCAGGTGCACTTGGTCAAACATCACCAGCCATGTCGCTCGACGTGGCCGTACCATCCTACTCCTCGTTGGTGCCCCAGCCTGGGCATCTGCATCTGGTATAAGCCCTCCCTCCTCTGCTCTGTCGGGCTCTCTGTCACTTATGCGCCTCTGTTTTTTTGGGACTGCCATTATGGCTGCTTCTTGTTGGTTGCAGTCAAAATCAATGACAAGCTAGCAAGCAATCATGCGTGTGAGGCCATGGCCTTCTTTAGAATAGGGGTGCCATTGTTTTGCTGTGGGAGTAGGAGTAACTCTTGTTCGAGATCTGATCTACTAGAACTGAATTTCTCCCCTGTTTTGTTGTGGTCGTATGCTCTGTGGTCACTGATGGGTGCTGCATACCTGTAGATTACGACCAAAATTTGAGCAGTTTCAGTCGTGTAGATTATAACTGAATCATGCCCTGCTTTGTTGTAGTTGTATGATCTTACTGCTGAATTGATTGTTGTATTGTTCAAACTGAAGTCTTCCAGTTGGCTTGCTACAATGTAGTATATCACTGTACTTCAGACTTATTGTAGAATTTGGGCCTGGGCGCTTTGGAATTTAGCTGTAGTCTGTCCCTTAATTTACTCCGCACTTTGCTCTGCTTGGCGATCGGCCTGCCTTGCTACTCCATGGTCACTGATGCGTGTTGTATATACAGATTAAGACCAAAACTGGAGTAGTTATGACAACAGTTTGATATTCCTTTGCTAGCACATTTCCTTTATCTCTTAGCATATACTGTGATTATGACGTGTGGGCTCTTGGAAAAGCCATCTGTCTGTGTTTCTGTAGTTATTTGTATTAAGTGCTCCACATTTGTTTTTCAACATGGACAATCCATCATCAGCTTTAAGAGCTTGTTACCCTTGGTCACAAAGTGGGTTTCTGTTAACTTGATGGAGACTAGTTATAAACTAGTCAATGCATCTTAATCGATTATTGCGTAGCATTGTTTTGTACTCCTACTTCATTTATTTATGCAAATATTGCAATAACAAGTACTGTTGTTTGCAGACCTCTTCCACCACTACCTAATCTAGAGGTCTTCGATGTGGTCGTTGAGAAAGCTGCAGGTCAGGCTCTTGTATGGGTAAACAATGTGTTGGCTGTTGCCCATGACATTGCCATCAAGAGAGACATGACAGTTTTTATACAGGTATCTCTCTCGCGTACCCGTAACTTGTTCGTGATGCACGTTTCATATACATGCACACACAAACTTCTCTCTGTATTGTACCTCATGCACGTTTCACACTTTCTCTGAAATGAAATAATAAGGTTCACACTCCATGGACCAGGACGACCACCGGAACCTCCATGGCGATGATGAAGCCCTGCACATGGTTGAGCTTGATGGAACAACAGTGCCTCGGTGTGGTGCAGCCGAGTTGGGCCACACTAGTGCATTAGGAACTCTGCATATAGTAGTAGGAGTATTTTATATGTTGTTCATTTCTTGGCCACCCAGCATGTTTGCTAATCATCCATCTGCCTCATGTTATATGATCCCTACCTAGTAACTTCATTATACGCAGACTTGTGGTGTTGGTTTAGTTTAGTCAAATTAATATATATACTGCTATGCTACTACTACTACTGTCTGCATTTAATCTAGATTAGTAGCTTCATCAATCAGTGGCAAACAAAAAAACAATCATGAACAACACCCTGGTTGTTATAAGTGTAATATAATTTATCTTTGCTGAATTTGTATCTGATTCCACTGTTTGATTCCTCCCTAGATTTGTGTCTAGTTTAAACATTACATGGAATATTTTTCAGCAGTCTAGTAGGCAACGATGATATCAATATAAGAGGTTATCTTAGCTTGTTAGTGTGTGCTTAATGAACTATATGAGCTCTCTTTATTGCATCTTGTATGCTCATACATTAGCATGAAATAGTATTGCTCATACAGTACATGGAATATTTATGAGCATAGTTTTTGTGCCATATCCATTTCACACTTGGCATCTGCCATTGTAACTTCATGCTGATGTAACATGTGAATCTGTTGGTCCTTCTTATTGTCTTTAAAGAAGTCAATGTACCTACCTATTTTTGTGCTCTGTTATTATCTTTGATCAGTATTGGTTGTGTCTCTTAGACATACACTCCTACCTTTTCTGACTTGAGTTGTTAACTATTGTTCCATACTTCTGTTAGTTATAACAAAAAATCTTTGAACTTGGTACTGCATGAGTTTTTACTACTGCTAACAGAGAGTATTTGCTACTACTAAAACAGCGATTTTGTATGCGTTGCTACCTTATGAGTGCTTTCCTTGTAATATTTCACCTTGGCATGCATATGTTTGTTCGGTTTGAACTTTGCATGACATGATATAATTATTTCCAGTGTTTTTCTCAACTTATTTTCATTGCCACTTTATATATAGTTAGCTTGTACTTGAAGCTGTGGGTTAATGTGGTGATTTTGTTCTACTTGGATGCATTGGTACCCCCATAATTGAGTGCATGCATGCAATGGCAAGAAGATCATGGCTGTACGCATCATCAAGCAACCCATGGAGATAATCGACCTCCTCACTGATGGTAACTCAATCTAGATAATCACTTTATACTCTCCTACCGTTGTGATGTTAGTATGCTTCTACTGACTAGTATTGTTAGATCTTGCCAGTAGTAGAATGGTATTTTGTTTTAGGCACAATGTGTTGCAGCGAAGTCTTTTGCATGATCTGCACTTGCGCAATGCATATTTGTCTCTGTTTTCTTTTATGAATGAGTACCTCATTTTAAGTAGCTGGAGAACAAAAAGCATGGTACTAGCTGAATTTATGTTGTCATTCTAAATAACTGTCCTTTTTTGAATGGTCAATTCATACTATATTGGCATCTGTCCTTTTTTTAATGGCCAATTCATAGTATATTTGGCTTCTGTTTTCTAATTCTTCTCTGCTGATTCATGACAGGAGCAGGTGCCTAGTTTGTGATCGCTATTGAAGGAGCTCAATGCTGAAGAACATAACACTTGTAGAGTTCTGATGGCTAAGAGCTTGTAACTGTAGAGCTTGTAACTGTTATTACACTTCTAGAGCATGTAAAGTATATGCTAAGAGCTTGTATCACGTGTTATTTGTACAACTAAGAAGTATTATGTGGTCTGTACTGAAACGAGCTTCTAAGATCTCTGTACTGAAACGAGATGATATTATTTGAAGTATTATGTGGTCTGTTCCAATTTAAATATTGGTTATTTATTTACTATTAAATTGAAATAAGAAGAATATGACTCTGACATCTGGGACCCATTGATCAGAACCTGACAACTGTGGCCCAATCTGATTAGTGGACCCCTTTAAAAAAAGAAAAACTGAGTATTAAGAAAGAAGGCCATGGCCCAAAAACAAAAAGGCTAAAATATTAGGCCAGGACCATGTAGCCGACCAGAATGACAAAAAAATGATGACTAAAAAGGCTGAATTAATGGGCTTGGCCCATGTAAAAGAAAGAATTGGACCGGGCTCATTCTAAGTAACGACCTTTTCAATTGGTCGCAATTTTGCCATGTCAGATTGCCACATCGGATCTGACGTGGCCTGGGCAGACAGCCAGTGACCAAAACAAAAGGTCATGGGTTCCATGACCTTTTGTTTTGGTCATAAACGTCTACGACCTTATCCCGAAGAAGGTCGCTATAGTCAGTTAACGACGGCCAGCTTTTGACCTTCTGTTTTTGGTCACAAAAAGGTCGCAAATGAAAAACCATGACCTTTCGGAGACCGATAGTGGTGGTCACAAGTTGACATATTTCTTGTAGTGGAAACTTGATGCTCGTCGCATTTCAGCTAGCCTACATTTCATGCACATAAAGGCAGAGGGAACGTGCGGCCGAGAGGGGTGAGGCGCATTCGGGGATGTGGTGTCGTGGGTTGGACTGGCTTCGCGGGAATCGTGAGTGGCAGTGTATGAAATGTGATGGTCGTCGTAGTTCAACTTCCATGGACAAGTTGTCATGTCTACTAACACATGCATTGCATACCGATCACTGGAAGGAGTAGTAGAGAAAGCTAGGCGGATAAATAGTTCCTTATAGTCAAACGGACCTACGCTGCTACTTGTTCCAAAGACATGCACACCATCGAAATAGTTCATCTATATCAATATACATAGAGAGGAAATGTTTTTTTACAAGAGAGGAAATCGTTCATCCATCCATAATGCCCTGCTGCTGGTGCAGCTTCTTTTTCTTCTTCTTCTTCTTGTTCTCATTTTCTGTGGGAGACGGCTTTGCAACAAGCTCTTTGGACCTTGCAGCTATATCAAAACTCACATGGGCATCGAGGGTAGCATATTTTATCCACTCGTACGTCAAGAGATAATTCTCCCATCCAAATGACCTTAATGTCAGCGTCTCGTCACCCTTCTGAAGATTTGTTCCGAGCACAAAATTTTCTAGTTTGAATAGTGATGGTGTCTGTTTATCACAATCTTCTACAGGAATTGATTCTCGTTTGTAGGTCAGCGATGCTTTTCAAATCAAGGTTGTACGGTGCCAGCTTTTGTTTGTCCCCTTCGATGGCTGCCCCATAGAAGTATATGTCCTCCCGAGACAAGAAATCATGGAGCTCACCTGGTATGAAGGGCGCGTGTATGATGTCGTACACCAAAACATCATCTTCGAGGCACAACTGAAGGATGGCGGCGCGTTGGATCTTCCCAGTGGCACGCTCCATGTACTCTGCATCGAGACTGATGACCTTCATCTCTACCTTTTGGAGGGAGTTGGATACATTGTTGATCCACTTCCGAACAACCCTTGGGTGGTCGGTGACGGTGGCAACTATGCTCAATGAGCCTTCGACGAGGACATGTTGGATGCTAAAAACCTGCATCTGGATCTCTTTCGCCATTTGGAACCGCTCGACCGGAGGGCTATGGTTTGGAGAATTAGGATTAGATGGCTATTCTAACTAAAGAACATGATTATTTAAAGGGGCTTAGAAATTACTCCAGGAGTATGTGAAGAGTTTAAAACAATGTGAATGCAGTGGGGTTTGGATGCAAATGAAGATGAAGGAGAGGTGAAGAAGCCGAGGAAAATCGGTTCCCGATGGAGAAGTAAATGGGAGAATGGCCTGTAGGCAGTTGATTAGATGACTAGGTAGACTAAACAAAAAGGCTATGCAGGTAGACTTAGGAGTGGTACTTGTCCGTGTATGTGCCCATCCTTCTAGCGCTACATGTGCCACTGGCTAGTTGAGGTCACTCTTTCGAATCACCGTGGCGAGACTTTTATGATTCCTTTTTATTTCTGCACCCCTCCTGACAGGTGGGACCTATGCAAACAGATATAAGAAAATGTGTCGTAGCTGGTTCGGATGGATATTTGCGCGTGCATGGGAGACACAACATTCTCTAGTTAAGGAATATGCGGTTATCATCAAAAAAAGAAAAGGCCCTTCTTCGCACTTCCGCATGCACAAGAATTTGGTTCTGCTTGCAATATGGATGATACCTGGAGGATGAAGTGAACCCAGAGGCATGCTAGCACGGGAGACATATTTCCGCTATACAGTACTACTCTGTATGTTCCTACTAGTAGTAGTACAACTGTGGTACACTTGATGGTCAAAATATTATTCATTCGGTCCTCACAGTGAAGTGACAAGACCCTGCGCCCGAGGTGACACTAGTCCAGGTGGCATGTTCGGGTTACCAAATTCAGCCTCACCTTGTGCATTGTGCAGTCACTGTCACCGCTGTTGTATAGCATGCCTCGCCTCGTCTCCCTCTCCCCTAGCACTACTCCATCTCCATCTCCGTCTCGCCGGAGATCCTAAGGTCACTCTACATCATCTCATTGTGCACCCGCGTACCCTCGCCTCGCTCGCCTCCCCCAGTACCGCTATTCCAACGCCAGCCGCTCCACCACCGAGAACCTTCTCCCCCATAAATCAAGCTCCCAAAACCCCCACCTTACAAACTCCACCATGGCCGAACGAGAACCGCGCAGCATCCATATGAGCCATGATTGGAGCAATCTCCCCAATGACATCCTCTACTTTTGTTGTTTGCATATGGATATGTTGAGCTCCTTGCGGCTGGCTACATGCTCGAGGGACATGCACACGGCCATCATCAAAGCAAGGCCTAAGCTTTTCAAGACACCCTGCTTGCTGCTATCTGATCTTGCGAGATTTTCTCACCATGATACAGAGGCGTACATGATGCATGCCCCTCAACTTCAATTCGACCTCCATTAGCCGAAACTTCTTTGCACGTATGTAGTGGGTCGCCATACATCATTTCCTTCGACTTCGATTCGATCACCATCACCCGAAACTTCTTGCAGGTATGTACTAGGTCGGCATGAACTCCCACTGGATGGCTGCCGTTAGAGAACATGGGAGAAAGTTTGTGCTCGTGAACTTCCATACCTCCCATGAGATTATCCTTCCTCTGTTGGATTATATAGGGTTTTACCATCATGGTCCAAGTCATCTAGATTACCGTGTCAGTTGGACGGGCCTTGTTTTGCAGAAGATTGTAATCTGCCAAGTGCCCACACAACATGCGGATTACGCAGACTTCAAGCTAATTGCCTTATTCAACCGCGGACTCGCCTATCTTTACGCTAGTGCCTTCTTTAGCTGGAGACAACTCAGCTCGCAGTGGATCATCAAAGCTGATACACTTCTGTGATGCCATTGAACATAATGGCATAATCTACGTGATTGACAAAGTAGATGGCACCACGTATTGCTAGGACGGCGCGTGTAAGTTGTTTTCATCTAATGTTGATGATAACGCCATGACACTTTTTGAACTTTTTGTGATGATTGGCATATACCTGTTTAATCATAATTTAAGTAGAACTATGGCAATGTATTAGAGACGTCATAAATAAGCTATATTTGGAATGACATAATTCATGCGATTGTGACCATGTCATTACAACCAATTTGTACCCTTGAATAATCAAATGGTTAGGAAGATATGGATATTCTCCTTATTTTACAGTAATCTGTATACTACTAAATATGAGTGTGTATCAATAGCCATGTTAGTTTCCTCATTTTCATGATGTAGAAACATGCATCACACTGTTGGTTTCATCTAACCATACATTAGGGAAGTAAATGTGCCTATGGAGAACTCTATATTGGGAAGTAGTGAACTCCTGTAATGCTTGCCATGTGTACATACCTATATTCGCCCTTCAGCAATCAATGGCTAGAATAATATCCTCACAAAAAATTTGCCCACAGAACATTAGTATATAGCAATGCATGGTCTGTTAGTTTCCTTGAATAATTTGTTTGTGAGGACAGAACATGATTACATAACATGCATGACATGGTAGTTTCCTGTGAAGAATCAATTGCGAGATAACATGAGTATAACCATGCATGGAACTTCTATGTTTTCGAACCCAGTATACATTTCTCTGTATTTTCCTCTCAGTTCTAACAGGGACATATCAATGTTGTTTCTTGCATTATCCTACTCATACTCTGAACAATGCTGATCTTACATTAACCATGCCTGTCCTTTTTGATATGATGCAGTGTCCCTATAGTTACTGCCCTTTGTGATCACACCACCTTTGCCAAAAATAGGGAAGCACAACTGGTTCAGCGCTCGATCAGACGACGGCAAGAGACTGATGATCATTCGCAAACATGAGCCGGAAAAGTTATATTGCAAAAACCCCACTGTGTACAAGCACCGTGAAATACGTGAGTATCCGGACAGTGGCTGTTACGTCTATGAGTAGGATATCAGCTTGTTGAGGCCTACAGGATTTTTGAGTTGGAGGCGGGTAAATCCTTGGTTCACACTCTCCGTTTCTTGGACTCAATTATCCAATTAACCAGGAGATCACCGTTGGCAACGACCTTGATGGCAGATGATACGTCTCCAACGTATCTAAATTTTTTATTGTTCCATGCTATTATATTATCTATTTTGGATGTTTTATATGCATTAATATGCTATTTTATAGGGCTTTTGGGACTAACCTATTAACCTAGAGCCCAGTGCAAGTTTTTGTTTTTTCCTTGTTTTATAGTTTCGCAGAAAAGGAATACCAAACGAAGTCCAAACGGAATAAAACTTTCGCGGTGATTTTTCTTGGACCAGAAGACACCTAGGAGACTTGGAGTGCAAGTCAGAAGAGCCACGAGGCGGCCACAAGGTTGGAGGGCGCGCCCAGGGGGGTAGGGTGCGCCCCCAACCCTTGTGGGCCCCTCAGTGACTCCCTGGCCTAGATCTTCCTCCTATATATTCTCAAATACCCCAAAAACTTCTAGGGGGGCTACAAAACCACTTTTCCACCGCCACAACCTTCTGTACCCATGAGATCCCATCTAGGGACCTTTTCCGGCGTCCTGCCGGAGGGGGATTCAATCGCTGAGGGCTTCTACATCAGCACCAATGCCTCTCCGATGAAGCGTGAGTAGTTTACCACGGACCTACGGGTCCATAGCTAGTAGCTAGATGGCTTCTTCTCTATCTTTGATTCTCAATACAAAGTTCTCCTTGATGTTCTTGGAGATCTATTCGATGTAATACTCTTTTGCGGTGTGTTTACCAAGATCCGATGAATTGTGGATTTATGATTAGCTTATCTATGAATATTATTTGATTCTCCTCTGAATTCTTATATGCATGATTTCATATCTTTGCAAGTCTCTTCAAACTATCGATTTGGTTTGGCCAACTAGATTGGTTTTCTTGCAATGGGAGAAGTGCTTAGCTTTGGGTTCAATCTTGTGGTGCTTGATCCTAGTGACAAAGGGGAACCGACATGTATTGTATTGTTGCCGTCGAGGATAAAAAGATGGGGTTTTCATCATATTGTTTGAGTTAATTCCTCTACATCATGTCATCTTGCCTAATGCGTTACTCTATTCTTATGAACTTAATACTCTAGATGCATGCTGGATAGCGGTCGATGTGTGGAGTAATAGTAGTAGATACAGAATCGTTTCCGTCTACTTGATACGGATGTGATGCCTATACTCATGATCATTGCATTAGATATCGTCCTAACTTTGCGCTTTTCTATCAATTGCTCAGCAGTAATTTGTTCACCCACCGTAATAATTTCTATCTTGAGAGAGAAGCCTCTAGTGAAACCTATGGCTCCCGGGTCTATTTTCCATCATATAATCTTCTATTTTCCATCATATAAGTTTCCGATCTACAATTTTAGTTTCCTATTTACTTTCTTTGCAATCTTTTACTTTCCGTTCCATAAATCAAAAATACCAAAAATATTACTTTTTGTTTATCCATCCATATCATATCTAACTTTGCAAATAACCGTGAAGGGATTGACAACCCCTTTATCGCGTTGGGTGCAAGTAGGTGTTTGTTTGTGCAGGTATTTGGTGGCCTGTTGCATTGTATCCTACTGGATTGATACCTTGGTTCTCAAAAGCTGAGGGAAATACTTACTCTACTTGGTTGCATCACCCTTTCGTCTTCAAGGGAAAAACCAACGCAAGCTCAAGAGGTAGCAGCAGAGAGGCTCTGTTTGCTATGGAAAACTATGTCTACATGGTGAGCCCTAGGAGTTCAGGAGAAAACTCCCCTGATTGTCAACGATACAGCTGAGGGAGTCCTGGACTAAGGGGCCCTCGGACAGCCGGACTATATATGTAGCCGGACTGTTGGACTATGAAGATACAAGATAGAAGACTTCGTCCCGTGTCCGGGTGGGACTCTCCTTTGCATGGAAGGCAAGCTTGGCGATTCGAATATGTAGATTCCTTTCTCTATAACTGACTTTGTACAACCCTAGCCCCTCCCGGTGTCTATATAAACTGGAGGGGTTTAGACTTCTAGAGTTTAGTCCGTAGCCACAACAATCATAACCTCATAGGCAAGACTTCTAGGGTTTAGTCATTACGATCTCGTGGTAGATCAACTCTTCTAATACTCGTATTCATCAAGATCAATTAAGCAGGAAGTAGGGTATTACCTCCATAGAGAGGGCCCGAACCTGGGTAAACATTGTGTCCCCCGCCTCTTGTTACCATTAGCCTTAAACGCACAGTTCGGGACCCCCTACCCGAGATCCGCCGGTTTTGACACCGACATTGGTGCTTTCATTGAGAGTTCCGCTGCATCGTCACCAGAAGTCTTGATGGCTCCATCAATCATCTACAGCAACGCTATCCAGGGGGAAATCTTCCTCCTTGGACAGATCTTCGTATTCAGTGGCATCGCACTACGGGCCAACTCGCTTGGCCGTCTAGAGTAGATCGATAGTTATGCCCCTGGCCATCAGGTCAGATTTGGAAGCCTGAATTTTGTGGTCGATATCCGTGGAGACTTCATCTTCGACGGGTTCTAGCTCATGACGGCTGTCCGCGGCTGAGGGAGTCCTGGATTAGGGGGTCCTCGGACAGCCGGACTATATACTTTGGTCAGACTGTTGGACTATGAAGATACAAGATTGAAGACTTCGTCCCGTGTCCGGGTGGGACTCTCCTTTGCGTGGAAGGCAAGCTTGGCAATTCGGATATGTAGATCTCCTTCTCCATAACCGACTCTGTGTAACCCTAGCCCCCTCTGGTGTCTATATAAACCAGAGGGTTTAGTCCGTAGGACAACAACAATCATAATCATAGGCTAGCTTCTAGGGTTTAGCCTTTACGATCTCGTGGTAGATCAACTATTGTAATACTCATATCATCAATATCAATCAAGTAGGAAGTAGGGTATTACCTCCATAGAGAGGGCCCAAACCTGGGTAAACATCGTGTCCCCCGCCTCCTGTTACCATTAGCCTTAGACGCACAGTTTGGGACCCCCTCCCCGAGATCCGCCGGTTTTGACACCGACATTGGTGCTTTCATTGAGAGTTCCACTGTGTCATCGCGGTAAGGCTTGATGGCTCCTTCAATCATCTACAACGATGCGATCCAGGGTGAGGTTTTTCTCCCCGAACAGATCTTCGAATCCGGCGGCTTCGTACTGCGGGCCAACTCGCTTGGCCATCTGGAGCAGATCGATAGCTACGCCCCTGGCCATCAGGTCAGGTTTGGAAGCTTGAACTACACTACCGACATCCGCGGAGACTTGATCTTCGACGGATTCGAGCCCATGACAGGTGCGCCGTATAGTCATGATGAGCATGAATTAGATCTGCCATCAGACGCTTTTCAGGAGAACGCACCTGCAGCTGCCCTGGCCTTATATCCGGAGCAGATCGCGCCATCTGAGGACGGGTGGATAGACCCTGCCACGGAGGCCGCACACTCATCGGCGCTAGAGCCGAACACAGACTTCACCTCCAAATAGATCTGTGTCATTGGACCCTCGGACTCGCCTCCGGCCATAGGTTCTGAACCACGCGCATCCGTGCCTATTGAATCTGATTGGGCACCGATCATGGAGTTTACCTCCGCGGATATCTTTTAGCGCTCACCCTTGGGCGACGTGCTAAATTCACTGAAATCTCTCTCCCTGTCAGGAGACTCTTGGCCGAACTATGTCCGTCTTGAGTGGGAAGCGGATGACAAAGAAATTCGTTTCCCACCCACCACCCACTTGGTAGCCACTGTCGATGACTTAGCCAACATGCTTGATTTCGACTCAGAAGACATCGACGGTATGGACGACAATGCTGGAGAGGAACAGGAACCACCGCCCGCAGGGCGCTGGACAGCCACCTCATCATATGATATATACATGGTGGACACACCAAAAGAAAACAACGGCGATGAACGGAAGGATGCAACAGAGGATAATCCTCTTGAGAAGCAACCAAAGCAATGATGTCGGCGCCGCTCTAAATCCCGCCACAGTAAAAACAGCGATAACAGCGCAAGAAAGAATAATTCCCTGGTCGACTCCAAAGGCAACGACAACCCCATGGACCCAGCGATAGAGCAGGATGAGCCAGGGGACGCCGAACATAGTTCGGGCCGCTGTCCGATCATAGCGATGGCGGAGATAAAACTCGTAAATCTGTCTCCGGAGAGGAGAACAGTCCGGACGACGATGCACTCATCATCCAGGAAAGGCAGTTGGAACAAGAGAACCTCCAAAGAAGGCTTATCTCCACCGCGAGGAGCTTGAAGAAGCAGAAGCAAAGGCTTAAGGCCGCACGGGATACGCTCAACCGCAGATGGAACAAAGTGCTCGACACTGAACAAAAGTACGATGGCGATCGCCACACGAAAAGCTACCCGAAGCGCAAGCTGCTGCCCGAATTCGATGACGAGGCTATAGAGCCCATTCCAACGAAAAATAATTCGGCCGATCCGCCGGACCGACCACCCAGTGGCCGTGAAAGGGCGGCTAATGACGCCGCACACAAGTCAGCACACAATTTACGTGAGCACCTGGACAAAAAAGCCGGTACGGCCAGGTCCATTTATGGATCTAGGAAGCATGCTCCGGCACAGGATCACAGCCACCAAAACGATCATACTGATCGAATACTAGCTCGAAATCAATACTGAACACAACAACCGTTGACAACATGCCATGACACATCCAAATACAGGGGTGTCGTGCACCTCCTGTGCTTCACCGACTAGGTGTTGGATCATGAATTTCCAGAGGGATTCAAACCCGTGAACATAGAGGCATACGATGGAACGACAGACCTTGGGGTCTGGATTGAGGACTTTATCCTTCACATCCACATGGTCCGTGGAGATGATCTCCATGCCATCAAGTACCTGCCCCTCAAGTTGAAAGGACCAGCCCGGCACTGGTTGAAAAGCCTCCCCGAAAACTCAATCGGAAGCTGGGAGGAACTTGAGGATGCTTTCAGGGCTAATTTTCAAGGGACCTATGTCCGACCTCCGGATGCAGACGATCTAAGTCACATAATTCAACAACCCGGAGAGTCATCCCGTAAGCTTTGGAACAGATTTCTCACAAAGAAGAATCAAATCGTCGACTGCCCGGATGCCGAAGCCTTAGCGGCTTTCAAGCACAGTGTCCGGAATGAATGGCTCGCCAGACACCCCCGGCCAGGAAAAATCGAGGACAATGGCGGCCCTAACAAGCCTTATGACCCGTTTTTGCGTGGGCGACGATAGTTGGTTGGCCCGCAGCGGCACCAGCGACCCAGGCACATCCGAAGTCAGGGATGGCAATGGGATGCCATGAAGCAATAAAAACAAGCGTCGAAATAATGAAGACAGCCCAGACAACACGGCGGTAAACGCCGGATTCAGGGGATCTCAACCCGGTCAACGGAAAAAAGCCATTTAAAGGCAGCAGAGATGGACCGTCCAGCCTAAATAAAATTCTGGACAAATCATGTCAGATTCATGGCACCCCCGAAAAACCTGTGAATCACACCAATAGAGAATGTTGTGTCTTCAAGCAGGCCGACAATCTAAACACCGAACACAAGGGGAGGGAGCATCCAAGTGAAGACGAGGACGAACTGCGCCAGCCGAACACTGGGGGGCAGAAAAAAATTCCACCAGAGGTCAAAACAGTGAACATGATTTATGCAACTCACATACCAAAGAGGAGGCGCAAACGCGCACTCTGAGACGTATATCCTGTAGAGCCTGTCGCCCCCAAATTCAACCCATGGTCGGCCTGCCCGATCACTTTTGATCGCAGGGATCAGCCGACTAGTATCCGGCATGGAGGCTCGGCCGCCTTGGTGCTCGACCCAATAATCGACAGATACCATCTCACCCGGGTCCTTATGGACGGCGACAGTAGTCTTAATCTGATATACCAGGACACTGTCTGCAAAATGTGAATAGACCCGTCAAGAATAAGCCAAAGCAATACTACCTTTAAAGGAGTAATACCAGGTGTAGAGGCCCGCTGTACGGGCTCTCTAACATTAGAGGTTGTATTCGGTTCTCCCGACAACTTTCGAAGCGAAGAACTAATCTTCGACATCGCCCCATTCTGAAGTGGCTATCACGCACTACTCGGAAGAACGGCCTTCGCTCGTTTCAATGCAGTTTCGCATTACGCTTATCTTAAACTCAAGATGCCCAATCCACGTGGCGTCATCACAATTAGAGGAAATACAGAGCGTTCTTTACGTGCGGAAGAATATGTGGCGGCTCTAGTAGCCGAATGGCCTCTCCAGCCAGAATAACTGATCGGTCGTCAGGACCACGGACACGGCTAGACGTGTCCGGTGCACCACTAGTTGTAGCAGCCCAGATAAACCTGAGCTTGGGTAGATATACCCCCATAGGTGGTGCTAGGGGCTGCCCGCATGTAAAAAAGTCCCATAGTTCGGCTCGACCCTATTAATACAATAATAAATTGCATTTTCATGGTTCATTAAGAATAACCAACTTTTCGCACGATTACACCAGATTCTTTCACCTGGGTTTTTTCTTTTTTACAGAGGATCATCGTGCTACACCCTTCCAGGATACTGCACAACGGAGATAAAGGTGCAGACGTGCAGCAGGGCCCCATTCAAAGGTTTCTTTTTAGATTAAGACCATGTGTAAACCTTTTTTATTGTCTCTTGTTTCTTCACACCCTCCGGGTACTCAAAACAACCGAGAGGGATACTGACGTTATTGGCAAGCTTTTTCGTCAAGCCAGATTAATGCACGTACCTGAAAATTCAGGGCTCATTATCGAGGGCTGTACTCAGCCCGGTATAAATTGAAAAGTCCGAATACCTTAGGGAGTGTTCGGCGTCGCGAGTTTGGCCTTATATGCATCACCTCTGAATCATGTCTTTGGTAAATAGTTGGGTTTGCCCGGCTCCCGTGTTTTGCTACCTTACGTTCCGCTCTATCGGCTTAAGTGGCACGGGGAGAACTAATGTGATTGTGCCCCGGTTCATCTGGATGAGCACCTCAGTAGAGAAAGCCGAAAACTGACTATCATGATAAAGCGAGAGACTGGTCAACCACTCGATGACTCAGCGGAATCTTCGCGATTCCTCCGCATTAACGAAGGACCGGTTTCCCAGTCAAGTATGTATGTGCATCGTATTCGGATGACCGCGGAAGTACCAGGGGCTATATACTAGCCCCACAGTCAAACTCCTATGTTTAAGTGAAAGTGTTAAAGCTATATACTCCGATTGCCTTGTTCGCCGCGCTATAACCTCCTCAAACGGACCAAGATGTTGGATCAAGTGTGACTACGTGCTTTACCGAACACCCCCGCATTATATGCGTGGGGGTTGAAGCCGACGACTGCAAACTTTCAGGTTATATACATACATACATAAACGGCCGCACAGGAGGCACTGTAATACTTCATGGGCAAAAGTATAAATACAACCTTTATAATCAAAATAGCATTGTTTTTACAATCAAGATACATGTCATTGGAACATGGTACTCTTTAAGCACTGAGCCTCTATTAAACGGGCACCTTCCAGGACTTCTTCAAAATAGTGCTCGGGCGAATTCTGACCCTCGGGCAGACCCCTGGTTGCAACAGCGGTGGCCTCCATCTCCGCCCAGTATTTCTTAACACGGGCAAGAGCCATCCGCGCACCCTATATACACGCCAACCTCTTGACAGCATCGATATGCGGCACAGCACAAAGAAATCGTTGCACTAAACCAAAATAACTATCCGGACTCGGTTCCTTCAGCCAAACATGATCCATGACAGACTTCATGGCAAGCCCGGACAACCTATGGAGCTCGACCCACTCGGCCATTTGCTCATTCAATAGCAGCGGACACCTTGGATTACTGAACTATGACCAGAACAATCTTTCCACCTTATGATCTTTCTAACCTTTGAAATACTCAGTCGCATCAGTAGAACTCTTTGCTAAATCCAAGTATGTGTCCGCCGAACTCCACAATTGGTCCAGAGGGGCATACTTTGGGTCGCCGAACTTCGTCTGCAATAAGAAGGGCTACCTAGACGCAATATCTCCGGCTTGACGAAGCTCCTGTCGCGCCGCTTTGATTTTAGAGCGCATTTCCTTGGCTGCTTCCAAGGCCTTCTTCAGGTCAGCCATCTTTGGTTGGCTTTCCTTTTCAAGGAGCTCATAGCGGCTGGCGGCATTCTGCAGCTCAAGAGCCATGTTGGCTATATTCTCTTCGCTTTGGCAATGAGCACCCTGTTCAGCTTTTAACTCTTCGGCCGCCTTCAGGGAGGCCGCATCACTCCTCCTGGCTTGTTCCTTGCCTCGGGCAAGTTCTGCCCAAAGGGTCTCCATGGCGGCAGCCCCATCTACAGTCAAAAGCATATTATATATACTAGCATCATGTTCCTATTAATAATTGCTGAATATACATACCCTATGCCTCATCAAGCCGCTTGTTCACAAGCCTGATGTCCGCATCCGCCAAGTCAAGTTGCCGCCTCAATTCGGAAAAATCATCAGTCCGGCCAGCCACCGGACCCTCAGCCGCCTGCGCATGAAAGCAGCGCTATCATTACATGAGACTATGATCCTTTGTTTGCCACCTCTAGACGGCAACCAGAGTCTCACGGGCTACTACCTATACATAGCACACCTAGCGTGTGCGGTATAGTCAAAAATATATATATTACTTTGCGCACCTCAAAGCCTCTTAGCAGGCTCACAAAAGCTTCATTCAACCCGCTTTTGGTGGATGAGATCCTATCAACCACCGTACCCATTAAGGTACGATGTGCCTCTGAGATAGCCGCTTGCTCCAAAAGATCCATCAACGTTTCTGGTTGTACACCGGACAGTCCCGGGCCCTTTTTGTTGTTCTCCTTAGGAGCCGAATAATCCGGACTTCGGGCGGCCGAAGAGTTACCTTCTGGCCTTTGCGGATCAGGAGAAATCCTCCGTGACGACACCTTGTGGTCGTCCGCCCCATGAGGCGGGGAAGCAGGAGGAGGCGTTTCGCTCTCCATCAACTCCAGAAGAAGATCCCCCGAAGATGAACTTTGTTGAGGAGGGCTACGAGCCGGACTGCAAAATATATGTCTCGGTTATTATTCTCAGAGATAAAGCAGGATATATGTACCAAAGTACTTTTGTTCACTTACAGCTCGGTTGATGGCTGGCCCCCTTGCGGGCACTGTGCGGTAAGGACGCCCTCCGGGGCAGGGCCCCCTGGCGAAGGTTTCTTCCCTTGTTTGGAAGCCTCCGCTTCCAAATCTTCAGGAGTGTCCCTTTTCTCTGGTTTGGATGTGTAATGTATGAAGCCTGCTTTCGGCTTCTTTATTCCTCCCCTCATATTCTCCTGATGGCACTTGATACGGCGAGTGAGCCAGCATCCTGGTTAGAACAGGATCTGGCGAGCCTTCGGGAAGAGGGGCCGAACACCTGATCCTCTCCACCTTCCTTATCCAGTCCTGGCAGAGGGCAATTTTTCAGAATGATGTTGTAACAGCAGGTTCAGTCACGGAGTTACTTACTTGGGTATTTGGACGGTTGCAGTTCAGACCCACATCCTCGATGGTGTCCGGACACTTTATTCATGATCCAAAGAACTATCGATACATCCCTTCGAGCGTCACGCCGAAGAAGTGTTGAATAGTTCACGGTCCTTCCGGGTTGAACTCCCACATACGGAGAGATCGACATTGGCATGGCACGACCGGAATCACTTTGACGAGACTGACATCCCACTTGAAGAGATCTCGGATGCGGCTTCATAATGTCAGCACGTCATTTACTGGCCCCCAGTCCAGCCCTTTGTTGACCCATGACGCCAGTTGGGGCGGAGGGCCCGGGCGGACGGCCGGGGCGGCCGCCCACTTTGTACCTCGGGGTGCTGTGATGTAGAACCACTCCTGTTGCCATAAGTCGGACACCTCCGCGAAGGAGCCCTTTGGCCATAGGGCGTCGGCACCTTTGCTTACTATAGCACCTCCGCACTCCATGTGTCGCCCGTCAATAATCTTCAGCTTCACATTGAAGGTCTTGAGCCACAAGCCGAAGTGTTGGGTAATGCGGAGGAAGGCCTCACACACAACGGTAAACGACGAGATGTGAAGGATGGAATCTGGAGCTAGATCATGGAAATCTAGCCCGTAATAGAACATGAGCCCTCTTACGAAGGGATCAAGACTAAAGCCAACCCCTCGAAGGAAGTGGGAAACAAATACGACACTCTTGTTGGGTTCGAGAGTGGGGATAACCTGCCCTGGAGCAGGTAGCATGTGGGGGATTTCGACGGTCAGATACCTAGCCTCCCTAAGCTTCTTGATGTCCTCCTCTGTGATAGAAGAGGCCATCCACCAGCCTTGAAGGTTGGATCCGGACATGATTGAAGGTCCGAAGTGCTTAGCCTGAACCTTGGGTATTGGAACTCAAGGTAGGGGCAGGGAAGGATTGGACGTGGAAAGAAAAGGACGGGTCTGGACCTCTTTATAAAGAGGGTGAATATCAAGCATCCTTCGCATGGCCATTTGGAACTTGCCTAAAACCGAGGAGTCATACTAACAACACGATTGGTAACCCACGCCCGTATTGATGAGAATCCCGTGATAAGGGGGACACGATCTCTGCTTCGACAAGACGTGCCAATAAAACTGCCTCGCAATACGTGCAGTAGCAGGCTGGGAAAAACGGTTCGTATAATGACCGGGCCGCGGCATGATGTCACGCTATGAAAAGTTGTCAGCAGATTAGATTTGTGGAATATTATGCTGTCTACGGTGGTGTGTGAAATTTGTTTCGCAGAGCCGGACACGATCCTTGTGTTCAAAATCTTCTATGGAGTATTCGGAGAAGGAACCCGCCTTGCAATGCCGAAGACAATCTGCGCGTCGAACTCATTGTCATTGAACTACTGAGGGAGTCCTAGATTAGGGGGTCCTCGGACAGCCGGACTATATACTTTGGCCGGACTGTTGGACTATGAAGATACAAGATTGAAGACTTCGTCCCGTGTCCGGGTGGGACTCTCCTTTGCGTGGAAGGCAAGCTTGGCAATTCGGATATGTAGATCTCCTTCTCTATAACCGACTCTGTGTAACCTTAGCCCCCTCTGTGTCTATATAAACTGGAGGGTTTAGTCCGTAGGACAACAACAATCATAATCATAGGCTAGCTTCTAGGGTTTAGCCTTTATGATCTCGTGGTAGATCAACTCTTGTAATACCCATATCATCAAGATCAATCAAGCAGGAAGTAGGGTATTACCTCCATAGAGAGGGCCCAAACCTGGGTAAACATTGTGTCCCCCACCTCTTGTTACCATTAGCCTTGGACGCACAGTTCGGGACCCCCTACCTAAGATCCGCCGGTTTTGACACCGACACTGGCCACCACGACGAACATGGCCTAGATCTGTCATCCGGCCGCGCGCAGGAGATAGCGCCTGTGACCGCCCTAGCCCTAGAGTCGGAGCAGACTGCATCGTCCAAATACGGGAAGCTTAACCCCGCCACGGAGGCTGCAGACTCAGCGACGCTCGAGCCACACACAGACCCAACATTGAGTTGGGCTTGTGTTGCCGGAACCTCAGACTCGTCTCCGGCCATGGGTTCCGGACCGCGTACATCTGCATCCATCAAATCCGATTAGGCGTCGGTCTTGGAGTTCAGCTCCGCACACATCTTCCAGCACTCGCCTTTTGGCGACGTGTTAAGCTCATTGAAATCATTCTCCTTGTCCGGGAACTTTCGGCCGAACTATGTCCGGCTCGAATGGGAAGAGGACGACGAAGAATTTTGTTTCCCACCCACCACCCACTTCATTGCCACTGTCGGGGACTTAACCGACATGCTCAACTACGGCTCCGAGGACATCGACGGTACGGACGACGATGCCGGAGAGGATCAGACACAAAAACCACAACCTTTAGGGCAGTGGACAGCTACATCGTCATACGATATATACATGGTGGACACACCAAAGGAGAATGAGGCCGACGGCGATAACAGCATGCCTGTCGATGAACCTCCTAAGCGTCAGCGTCCGAAGCGCCGACCTCAATCCGGCAAAAAGAAAAATGGCAACATTGTCACGGACGATGTTGACAATCTGAACCAAGCTGAGGACCCTGCAGACCCAGTGTTAGAGTAGGGCGTGCGAGAGGACGGCGAACACAGTCCATAGATGTTGTCCGACCACAGCGACGCCAAAGATAGCAATTACCAACCTGTCTCTAAAGTGGAGATCACCCTGGGCTTATCGTCATCCTAGAAGAACCATTAGAATAAGAACGCCTCCATCAAAGGCTTATCGCCACTGCAAGGAACCTGAAGAAGCAGAAGCAGCGGCTTAAAACCGCATAGGATACGCTCAACGAAAGATGGAACGAAGTGCTAGACGTTGAGGAGAAATACAGTGGCAATCGCCAAACAAAGAGCTATCCGAAGCATAAGCTGCTGCCCAAATTCGACGATGAGGCTATTGCGCCTATACTGCCGAAATACAATACGGCTGACATGCCGGACCAACCACCTCATGGTCAAGACAGAGCGGTTAGCAATGCCGTACACAAGCCCGCACCCCTTCCCCTTAAAGGAAGGAAGGTTGCGGCCCAGGACCAAAAACACGATCTACGTGAGGACCTGGACAAAAAGGTTGGCAAAACAAGGTCCATCTATGGATCCAGGAAATGTCCCCCTACACGGGATCATGATTAGCAAACCAAATATACCAGTAATCTACCGGCTCGGAACCAATACCGAACACTACAACCCTTTGACCCAATCCATGACACAGCCAGATACAGGGGTGCCGTGCACCCCCTGTGCTTCACCGATGAGGTGCTGGAACACGATTTTCCAGAAGGGTTCAAACCCGTAAACATCAAGGCATATGATGGAACGATGGACCTGCGGTTTGGATTGAAGACTTTATTATTCACATTCACGTGGCTCGCGGAGATGATCTCCACACCATCAAATATTTACCCCTCAAGCTAAAAGGACCAACTCGGCACTGGCTAAAAAGCCTCCCTGAAAATTCCATCGGAAGCTGGGAAGAACTTGAGGATGCTTTTCGGGCCAATTTCCAAGGAACCTATGTCTGGCCCCCAGATGCAGAATTTCTAAGTCACATAATCCAACAATCCGGAGAATCAGCCCGTAAGCTTTGGAACCGGTTTCTCACAACGAAGAACCAAATCATTGACTGTCTGGATGCTGAAGCCCTAGCAGCCTTCAAACACAGTGTCCGGGACGAATGGCTAGCCAGGCACCTTGGCCAGGAAAAGCCAATAACAATGGCAGCCTTAACTACATTAATGACCCGCTTTTGCGCCGGTGAGGATAGCTGGTTAGCCCATAGCGGCACCAGCGACCCCGGCACATCTGAAGTCAGGGATGGCAAAGGAAAACCACGATGCAACAAAAACAAACGTCGGAATAATGAAGAACGCCCAGACAATACAGCAGTAAACGCCGTATTCTGGGGCTCCAGACCCGGTCAACGGAAGAAGCCATTTAAAGGCAACAAAGACAGTCCATCCAACCTGAATAAAATTCTAGACAGGACCTGCCAGATCCACGGCACTCCTAATAAACCAGCCAATCATACCAACAGAGAATGTTGGATCTTCAAGCAGGCCGGCAAACTCAACGTCGAACACAAAGGGAAGGGACCTCAAAGTGAAGAGGAGGACGAACCTCGCCAGCCGAACACGGGGGGACATAAGAAATTTCCATCGGAGATCAAAACAGTGAACATGATCTATGTCACTCATATCCCAAAGAGGAAGCGCAAACACGCACTCCGAGATGTCTATGCCATTGAGGCCGTCGCCCCCAAATTCAACCCATGGTCGGGCTGCCCGATCACTTTTGATCGCAGGGATCATCCGACTAGTATCCGTCACGGGGGTTCGACTGCCCTAGTGCTCGACCCAATAATCGACGGATACCACCTGACTCGAGTCCTTATGGATGGCGGCAGTAGTCTCAATCTGATATATCAGGACATTGTCTGCAAGATGGGGATAGACCCGTCAAGAATCAATCCAAGCAGCATTACCTTTAAAGGAGTTATACCTGGCGTGGAAGCCCGCTGCACGGGCTCTCTAACATTGGATGTTGTATTCGGCTCGCCCGACAACTTTTGAAGCGAAGAACTAATCTTCGACATTGCTCCGTTCCGAAGCGGCTATCATGCACTACTCGGAAGAACGACCTTCACCCGTTTTAATGCAGTCCCGCATTATGCCTATCTAAAACTCAAAATGCCTGGACCACGTGGCGTCATCACGGTCAGCAGAAATACAGAGCGCTCTCTTCGTACAGAAGAATACACGGTAGCTCTAGCAGTCGAACAAAACGGCCTATTCAAGCCAAGCAGCTCTTCGGTCTTTAAGACCGCGGACCCAGCTAAACGTATCCGGCGCACACCCTAGTGCGGCAGCTCAGATAAACCTGAACTCGATTAGCAGCTACGCCCCCATCGACCGCCCCATAAGGAGACAGCACATGTGCCGTGTATACATAAATATACACTCAAAAACTCCTTGGGTGGCGACGGGGGCACACTGCACACAAAAAGTCCACTGTTTGGCTCAACCCTATTCGGACTCCAGAAGCTATATTTTACGGTTCATTAAAATGAATCAACTTCACTTACGACCACACCAGATTCTTTTACCTAGTTTTTCCTTTCTACAGATGGCCATCATACTATACCCTACAAGGACACTTCACAATGGAGACAAAGGCGCAGACGTGCAGCAGGGCCCCGTATTAAGGTTTCTCTTTTAGATTAAGACCTTGTGTAAACATTTTTTTATCTATTTTTGTTTTATACTTTCCTGGCATGTAAAATATCCAAGAAAGATATCGGCAATATCTATAAATATACGGCTCGCTGTATTAAAGTGGATGTTATAGAAGCAGCCTGGTTCGTATTGTGTTTTGATATTCATGCTCTCACCACCTTCGCTCTTTCCCCATGTCAGATTGCCATATGTGCCTTGATACCAGGGTCTATCACTAGGGGCTATAATTAGCCCACTGTATATTGAAAAGTCCGGACACCTGTAGGGAGTGTTTGGCGTCGTGAGTTTGGCCTTATATGCATCAGCTCCAAATCATGTCTTTGGTTAATAGTTGGGTTGCCCGGCTCCTGTGCTTAGTACCTTACGTTCTGCTATACCGGCTAAGGTAGTAAAGGGAGAACTACTGCGATTGTGTCCTGGCTCGTCCGATGAGCACCTCAGTAGAGGAAGCCAAAGACTGACTATCATGATGCGGCAAGAGCTGGTCAACCACTCGATGACTCGTCAGGATCTTCGCGATTCCCTAACAAAGGATAGTCCTTCTGGTCACGTATGCAAACGCACCGTATTCAGATAATCGCGGACATTCCAGGGGCTATATAGTAGCCCCACCGTCAAACCCCTATGGCTAAGTGAAAGTGATAAAGCCCTATAGTCCGATTGCCTAGTTCGCTGCACTACCACCTCCTTAACGGACCAAAGACATTGGGTCAAGTGTGATCAAGTGCTTTCCCGAACACCCCCGCGTTATACGCGAGGGGGCTGAAGACGACGACTACAAACTTTCAGATTGTATATATATATATATAAAGACGGCCACACAGGAGGCACCAAAACTTTTCGGGCAAAAAGTATAAAAACATAGCCTTAAATATATCATAATATTGTTATTACAATTTTGATACACTTTACTCAAACATAATATTCTTCGAGCAATGACCCTCTATCAAGAGGGTACCCTCTAGGACATCTTCAAAGTAGTGTTCTGGCATGTTAACGTCCTTGCCTTCTGGTGGACTCTGCACTGCAATATCGGTGGCCTTCATCTTCGCCTAGTACATCTTGACACGGGCAAGGGCCACCCGTGCACCTTTTATGCACGTTGACAGCTTCACAGCATCGATACGCGGCACCGCATTAACAAGTTGCCGCAGCAAACCGAAATAGCTATTCGGAATGGGTTCAGTTGGCCATAGCCAGGCTATGACCTCCTTCATGGCAATGTTGGACATCTTGTGGAGCTCGGCTCACTGGGCCATATGTTCATTCAACAGTGGATGCTTTGGCGTGTCAAATTGCGACCAAAATAGCTTCTCCGTCGCATGTCCTTCTTGCACGTGGAATAACTGATTCGCATCGGCAACACTCTTCGGTAGGTCCATAAAGGCGTCTAGAGAACTCCACGGTTGATTAAGCGGTGCATACTTCGGATCGCCAAACTTAGTTTGCAATAAGAAGGGGTTACCAGCCGCGATCTCCCCAACTTGTTGGATCTCCTCCCGAGCTGCTCTAGACTCAGACAGGGCTTCCTTCGCCTCTTGTAAGGCCTTGTCAAGATCGTCCGCTTTGGCTTTGTTATCTTTCTCAAGAACTTGGCATCGGCTAGTGGCATTCTTCAGCTCAAGTGCCATGGTAGATATCCTCTCCTCGCACTGACGCCGAGCAGTCTGCTCGACGTTTAATTCGGCGGCTACCTTTTTGGCAGCCACATTGCTCATCCTGGCTTGCTCCTTGGCCCGGGCAAGTTCCTCCCGAAGGGTTTCAATTGCGGCGGCACTATCTGCAATTATGCATATACAAATAATCAGTATCACGCTCATTTTATAATACTAGCATGTACTAAATGCCCAAAAGACATACCCTTTGCCTCGTCGAGCCGCCTGTTAATAAGTGTGATGTCATCATCCGCCACATCAACTTTCTGCTTCAGATGTGCTACCTCGGTAGCTTGGGCAGTTGCCACGGATGTAACAACCTGTGTTTCAAATAGTCAGATCATTTCCTGGGCATATACTTTTGATCCTCTGATCGCATTCCTTTGGATGTCAACCAGAGTCTCAGGGGCTACTATCTATACACAGGTGCAATTTGTACTTACAATTGAAATTACACTACGTACCTCGAAGCCTCTTAGTAGGCTAGAAAAGGCTTCATTCAATCCGCTTTTCGTGGACCGAACTCTTTCAAACACTGTACCCATCAAGGTACGATGTTCCTTTGAGACTGAGGCATGTTGCAATATGTCCATCAATGTATCCAGCTTCTCCGGATCCGGAACAGGTAGCGTCGTCCCTTGGACATTCGATAGTTCGGGACTTTTGTTATTCCCTGTAGGGGCCGCACACCCCGGACCCGGGGCAACCGAAGTATTACCTTCCGCCCCGGTCTTCACTGCCCCTTGCGCCACTCACAGATCGGGAAAGGTCCTCCGGGACGACACCTCGGCTTCGTCTGCCTTATCAGGCAGGGAGATCTGTGGAGGCGTCTCGCTCTCCATCATCTCTGAAAGTAGATCCCCCGAAGAGGAGGACTGTTGAGGAGGGTTGCGTGCCGTACTACAAACATGTGTTTAAAGTATTACCATTATAGCCAGGAAAGAACGGGACATGTTTAAAACCACTTCACTTACAATTCGGCTAAGGGCCTCTCTTTACGGGCTGACTGCATGTCAGCAGCATCCCCTGACTGGGATACCTTCCCACACTTAGAAGCTTCCCTTCTCGAGTCTTCGGAGGTGGTCCTCTTCTTCCCGTGAGGAGTAGGGATGTTAGTTCACCCTTACCTTCCGTCTTTGGAAGTGGAAGTTCCAATCTCCTCAGATAGATTGCCTGGTGTGCCTCCAGAATGAAGGCCACCTTGGGCCTCTTTGCTCTCCTACTTATCTTCCTCCACCGGCACTTGATATGGTGCCGGAGCCAGCATCCTTTTTAACACCGGATCGACAGAGTCTTCGGGAAGTGGAGCTGGACACCTAATTCTCTATGCCTTCTTTAGCCAGCCCTGGCCGAGCGAATTTTTATCAGTACATTGTTATGAGGCATCTGACAAAACTATGTTTAGGAGTTAAGTGCTTACCAGAGTATCTGGATGATTGCAGTCAAGAGTCAAGACCAATGTCTTCTGTAGTATCCGGCCACTGTTTTCATGCGCCGAAGAACAATTTCCACATCTCTCTGAGCATCATGCCAGAGAGGTGCTGAAGAGTCCGTGGACCTTCCGGATTAAACTCCCACATGCGGAGAGGGCGTCGCTGACAGGGTAGGATCCGGCGGACTAGCATTACTTGGATTACATTGATGAGACCGGTGTCCTTCTCAATGAGGCTCCGAATGCGGCTTTGCAGCGTCCGCACTTCATCAGTAGATCCCCAGTCTAGCCCCTTGATAATCCATGATGCGAGCTGTGGCAGAGGGCCAGACCGAAACGCAGGTGTGGCTGCCCTCTTTTTACCGCGGGGTTCGGTGATGTAAAACCACTCCCGTTGCCATGACTCAGAAGATTCTGCGAAGGAGCCCTTCGGCCAAGAGGAGTTGATAAGCTTCCTTATTGAAGCGCCTCTGCACTCCGCTTGTTTCCCATCGATTACCGTCAGTTTCACGTTAAAGGTCTTAAGACATAAGCCAAAGTGTGGGGACATACGGAGGAAGGCCTCACACATGGTGATGAACGCCGAGATGTGGAGGAAGGAGTCCAGGGCTAGATCATGGAAATCTAGCCCGTAATAAAGCATGACCCCTCAAACGAAGGGATGGAAAGCAAACCCAAGCCCTCGAAGGAGGTGAGAGATAAACACGACCCCCTCATTGGATCTGGGAGTAGGAATAACCTGCCCTTAAGCAGGAAGCCTGTGGTAGATTTCCGCAGTCAAGTATCTTGCCTCCCTGAGCTTCGAGATATCTTGCTTTGTGACAGAAGAGGCCATCCACCGGCCTTGAAGGCTGGGTCTGGACATGGCTGGATGCTCAAAGTGACTGGATTGACCCTTGGGTGTTGGAACTTGAGGTGGGGTGGAAGAAAGAACTAGCATGGAAGAAAAAGGACAGGCCTTAGCCCCTTTATAAAGGCGACAAATATCAAGCGTCCCCGCCGTGGCCTTAAAACATGCCTATTCCCAAGGAATCATGCCAATAGAATGGTTGGGTTACCCACGCCCGTGTTGATGAAAATCCCGCAATAAGGGGAGACGATCTCTGCTTTGACAAGACGTGCCAATAAAAACCGCCTCTCAAAACATGGAGTTGCAGGCTAGAAACCGATTCAAAATAATGGTCGGGTAATGGCGTAATGTCATGCTGCCAAAATTGTCAGCGGATTGGACTCATAAATACTATACTCTCCACGGTTGTTTGTGGAACTTGTTTTGTAGAGACGGACATGATTCTTGTGTTCAAGGTCTACTTTGAAGTATTCGGAGAAGGAACCCGCCTTGCAATGCCGAAGACAATCTGTGCACCGGACTCATCGTCATTGAAGCCTGGTTCAAGAGCTACTGAGGGAGTCTTGGACTAAGGGTTCCTCAGACAGCTGGACTATATACTTTGGCCGGACTGTTGGACTATGAAGATACAAGATAGAAGACTTCGTCCCGTGTCTAGGTGGGACTCTCCTTTGCGTGGAAGGCAAGCTTGGCGATTCGAATATGTAGATTCCTTTCTCTGTAACTGACTTTGTACAACCCTAGCCCCTCCCAGTGTCTATATAAACCGGAGGGTTTAGACTTCTAGGGTTTAGTCTGTAGCTACAACAATCATAACCTCATAGGCTAGACTTCTAGGGTTTAGCCATTACGATCTCGTGGTAGATAAACTCTTGTAATACTCGTAATCATCAAGATCAATCAAACAGGAAGTAGGGTAATACCTCCATAGAGAGGGCCCGAACCTGGGTAAACATTGTGTCCCCCGCCTCTTGTTGCCATTAGCCTTAGACGCACAGTTCGGGACCCCCTACCCGAGATCCGCCGGTTTTGACACCGACAACAGCCTATAGCCAAAATAATGTGAGAATGACAAAGGCATCAGGATTAACTTTGATCCTTGGATGTCTCAAGTCCAACAGGCAGTGATGTGGTTCAAGCCTTGGGGTTGATAGGTAATTGGGCTGTTGCATCGAAAGGGTGGAGTACTGGTGTCTCCTGATCACTGGTGGCTGAAGCGGGGCTACAAATTATGATGGTGTTGGATCATCCCTATTCGAATGACTTGTTGTCTTTCTTGCTTGTTCTTGATGGGTAGTTCTCTCTTTTGTTATGCATATTCCTTGTCATTTGGTCATCCTCGTCTATGTCACTCTTACTATGTAATAGTTGCCTCTATTTAGAATGTCATTCTCGTCTGGGTCACGAGAGTCTGAGCGCTGCAGATGGGTGCGTTTTGGTGGTGTAGAAAGACTTCTTATGAACTATCATGTCTTGCTGTTTATGTCAGTAGTAGTCACTAGTCAGTGTATGAATGTTGTATATATCGTTGTTTTGAACTGTTTATTGTCTCGAACTACTGGTGGGCTAAATGAGGGCATCACCATTCTCCAGTGTTCAGAGTATATCTCCTTTTTTCAAGTTATAATTTGAGCTCAATGTCGTTTCGATGATGTACACTTGTTTGGGCCAGTGAGGTGTCATTGAATATGGCCCGAGTAGTAACACAATGCCAAACAGGTCAATTACGACTCTCAGGTCGGGCTCTCAAAAGATCCTGAAGAAAAAGGCCGGGATCTCAAAAAAAGAAAGAAAAAGGACTCTTAGGCCAACATGTGGGCGCCACCGGTGTTTTCGTGCGCTTGCGTGCCGAGAGCATATTGGCGCGTGTTCAAAATTCATGCTACCTTTTCATCCCGAATCTCCCGCCCCTCCCCACCTTTGGAATCTCGATTCCTACTCCAGTTCCCCCAAATCCCCCTCCTGTACTCCATTTACTCAAGCGCACTATCATGTTGCCGGTCAACGTGGATCTTCGAGCCGGAGATCCTGAGGTCCGTCCTACCTTCGGGCGCTGCATGCTGTCGCTCAATAGTGGCATGGCGACGCTTGGTGACCAGTTTGCTGGAAAAGTGCTGATGGTAACCATCAATGGTGACTGGCCTCCCGTCTCGCCGGACGACCTTGTCAAAGCTCTTGGCATTGCGCACGGCATTCAAATAAGTGACTTTTTCATTGATGTCTGTCCGCCATTGGCTGATTTCTTCATCAGGTTCCGGACAACTTTTGACTATGGTCGTGTGTTCGAATCTTCCCGGCGTTTGTTCTGCGATGGAGCGCTGGTGAGCTATGATTGGTGGCACCCTGGATGGGGCTCGGTGCCCTTTGAGATTGAGTTTTTAACAAAGCTTACCTTCCACTGCATGCCTCGACGTGCTTGGAACAGCGGGTCCATGAATGAGCTTATCAACGACCTTGGAGGTGAGCTCGTAAGTATGTTTGTTCCTCCAGACAGCTGGGCTTTGACGGTTATGGCATGGATGAAGAAGTCGTCCACCATACCAAAGGTGATTGGTGTTGAGATACCGGTGCAGGAACCGGGGTTGTACTATTCGTTGCCACCAAGGCTGCCACGGACCACATTAGGGATGTACCTATATCGAGTGTCCGTGCATGTCGAAGAAGTGGGCAATCCATCAATCAAAGTCCTGCCACCACCCCTGGTACCAAGGTCCGTCGACGACATCCATTACAGGAGTCAACATCAGACTTTCCCAGAGTAGATCGGAATGATGGATGGCACAGGGCCTACTCCATCACGCGGTGGAGGCCACTGCTTCTTTGGGAGAAAAGGCAGGGCTAACTGCCTGGATGTGCTCTAATTTGAGGTAACAACTGAATCTTGTCAGATACTAGTTAAATCTGAGCTATCGGTATGAAGCACTGATGTGCTAGTACATTTGGTTGTGACCTGTTCTATTTTTGTACCTGAACTTTTTTTAGAAAGGGTTGTACGTTAACTTAATGTGCTAGCAGAACTTATTGTGTTGTTTGTTTGTTTTCTTTGCACAGTATTCAAGATATTTCCCCATCATTGATAAAGACGATGAACCGTTATGTACGAGTTCGTTGGTTTCAACATAGCCCTACCCGTACCAATCCACTGCTTCCACCCTGATTGTGCGGCCTGCATGAAATTTTTGTATGTAAGTTCAGTGTGCTATGATGTTCTATATGATTTTTTTGACTGGGAACTGTAGGGGAAAAACCCCATATCATATCAAAAGCTTTATTAAAAAGAGGGAACACGTACAAAGGAAGGATTACAAGGGGTAATCGAACTAACCTAAAGAAGTAAGAAACAAAAGGTTACAAAAGGGGGGCTCAAGGGGGCAGAAAAGAAATCCATCTCAGGAGCTCATCCTTATAGACAGCTTTCACTCTGTATTGCATAATTCTAATATCATGAATGAAAGCACATCTCCACTTATTAAACCTAGCTCTCTCACTCCTGAAGACTTTAGCATTTCTGATGATCCAGATATTCCAACAGGCAATAAAAACCACTTCGATGAAGAAGGGCTTCCCAAAACTTCTTCTAGCATGGATAACCAAATCAGCCATGGAATCACTAGAAGACCAATCAATTTTCAAATAATTCCATACTCTGACACTAAAATTGCAGTTAAAAACAGATGGTCTCTGGTTTCCCCAGCCTGCAAAGGGTAAAGAACACAATTCACTCCATCATCCAGATGCCATTGCCTCCTCTCCACCATATCCTTTGTGTTCAATCTGTCCATAATGAGCATCCAAGCAAACACCTTGATTTTCATGGTACAAGAGGACTTCCAAATCCAAGAGGTCAAGGGGTTAAAGGATTCTAATGCAAAAGTATGTGAGTAAAACATCTTAGCTTTGTACCCCTTGGAAGAGCCTTGCCAGAACCAAACATCCTTGGACCCAGGGATTCTATTGTGGCTATCCATCAAAGACTGCAGAAGGACTAGGTCATCAAAAGCATGGCCAGGCAATGGAAGATGGAAATGCTGGAACATGTCTTGAGAGTCCAAAAAGTCTTTAACAATGATCCAAGGGTCCTTGGCATAAGAAAAAAGCCTAGGAAATCTGGTTTGAAGAGTAGAAGCATCTTGACCAAGCTACCAATTATCAGACCACATAAGAGCAGTGACACC
Source organism: Triticum aestivum (assembly GCF_018294505.1). Lineage (NCBI taxonomy): Eukaryota > Viridiplantae > Streptophyta > Magnoliopsida > Poales > Poaceae > Triticum > Triticum aestivum. The sequence continues at coordinate 378,094,065 of NC_057804.1, read as the reverse complement.
TTCATTTATCTGAGCCCAAGAGCAATCTCTAAAGCTTTGCATAACCTTGCATATATATTTCCACTAGAAGGAACCACAATCTGAGGTTCCCTGGGGCACCCTATCATGATAATAGGAATCCTAGATTAAGGACACCAGGGAAAATCTTGTTTGCATGCTTGAGCAGAAGGGCCACATTCTGCACACCAAGGTTAAGAATGCAAAGGCCTCCTCTGTTTTTTGGTCTACAAATGAGTTCCCAAGCATCAAGGGAAGGAGTAGGCTCATATCTATGTTTCCTCCAGAGGCATTGTCTCTGAATCCTTTCCAATTGCTTTAAAATTCCAGCAAGTACAGCCAGGCCGCAAAGGAAAAAAATGGGCATGGAAGACAAGGCAGAGTTCAAAAACTGCAATCTTTCTCCTTGGTTTAAGAAGGAGGAGCTAGTAGTCATTCTCCTCTCCATGCAGTCCACCAATGGCATAAAATCAACCATTTTTGGCCTTGTAGTTCCCACAGGAAGCCCTAGATAAGTAAATGGCATTTTCCCAATTTGACAGTCAAAAGCAGCAGCTAATTCAATCATTTGAGCAGAGTCCACATTGATTGGTATAATAAAGAATTTGTGATAGTTCACATCAAGACCAGTGGATATAGAGAAAACCTTCAGCATGTCCTTCAAAGCAACAAGTTGGTCTTCGTCAGCAGGTATAATGATCAGTGTGTCATCTGCATACTGAATCACAGGGTAATCCTGGTCATGACAAGGAACAGGTAGATGAAGGATGCCTCTTCTAAACATGTCATTAATGATAGTCTGTAAAAGGTTAGCAGCTAGAACAAAAAGAAGAGGGGATAGAGGATTCCTTGTCTAACTCCCTTTTTGCAGATGAATTTCCTTCTAGGAACACTATTAAGCAAAACAGAGGAGGTGCCAGTAGACAAGAGCTGCTTCATCCATAGAATCCACTTCTCATTGAAACATTTATATCTCAAAATTTGAATTATACCCTCATGCTCCAGGGAGTCAAAAGCCTTCTCAAAATCCATCTTAAGAATTACAATTGGTCTCTTGGATTGGTGACACTGGTGCAAATACTCAAAAGTCCAACCAATGCAATCCTGAATTGTTCTGCTTTTTATGAAACCATACTGGTACTTGTGAACACACTGCATAATCACATCTTAGAACTTATTAGCTTCCATCTTGGAGATAAACTTTAGACCCATTCCAGTTAAAGAGATAGGTCTAAAGTCTCCCACCTCTTCAGGTGAGAGGTTTTTGGGCACTATAGTGATATACGAGTCATTAATATTTTCCAACTTAGCAGAACCATCAAAAAAGCCTAATCCATCTCATAAATATCCTTGGAGATTATGTGCCAGCACTTCTTAAAGAACAAACCATTAAAACCATCAGGACCTCAGGCTTTATCCACGGGCATATGCTTCACAACATTGTCCATTTCATCCTTCTCAAAAGGCCTCGTTAGATTATCTAGACCCTCCACAGGAGTGATGAGAGAAGAGAGGTCAAATCCCATCACAATTCCCTTGAAGAACCCATTCTGTTTTTAAAACAATTCCAGATAATTCCTTCCATTTGTGAATGCTCAGTCACCACAGTCCCATCAGACAATTTTAAACTTGCAATGGAGTTCCTTCTGAGCCTCTCAGTAGCCATGGCATGAAAAAAATTTGCATTTCCCCCCCCCCCACTTTAATGTACCTAATAGTACATATTTTCTTCCAATAAAGGAATTGGAGGTGGAGCAACTTTTCCACATGGGCATTAACCACTCTTCTAAAATTTGACTCATGTCTTTAGAGGGGCATGTATTCCTCAAGCTCATCCAAAAGCAGAATAACATAATTGCATTTACAGACCAGGGTTTTCAATTTGGAAATATTCTTTTGCCACCTCTTAAGACACATTCTCAAGGACTTGAATTTGTCAGCAATCCTAGCAGTGATGTGACCCTTCCAGGATTGTTTTTGCCAAGATGACTCAACACAATCCATGAAACCATCCAAATCAATCTAATAATTCTCAAACCTAAAGAGGTTTGATTTGGGGATAGAAGTTTTAGTGCTAACCACACAAGGGACATGGTCAGATGCAGTTTTGGCAAGAGCGAGCACTTCAGTCATAGGATAGTCAGATATCCAATCAATAGAAGTGAAAAACCAGTCAAGATGCTTGAGGAGAGGAATATCTTGCATGTTTGACCATGTATAAGATCTACCTTTGATAGGTAATTCCAAGGGTCCCAAGTGGCCAATTATCTCATTGGAGATGAACATGTCATTCAAATCACCACCAGGTAAGTTTATATTATCCAAGGATCTCAAAAAATTAAAATCCCCTAGCAGCAAAAAATTTTCTTCCACGGGAATATTCAGATGATACAACCAATTGACAAAATTATCCCTGACTTCCCCTTGGAAAGGCCCATAGACAACCACTAAAGTCCATCTCTCATTGTTTTTCCTAGAGACAAACTCAATCACCACAGAAAATTGCTTGACTTCCAATAAAGTCCGAGCAAAGACAGAAGAATTCCAGACTACAAGAATTCCACCAGAGGCACCCGAAGAAGGGAAGTAGGCAAAACTGTCAAATCTCTTAGGACAGAAACTTTTGATTGCTCTAGAATCAAAGGAGGTGCATTTAGTTTCTTGTAAGCAAGCTATAGCACAATGGCTTTCATCAATTTTTTGTCCAATAGCTCTTTGCCTATTCTAAGAATTTAAGCCCCTGACATTCCAACACAGAACATTCCAGTTTCTAAATGACGTACTCATAAATAAGGATCATTAAAAGGTCCACAAACCATATGACACACAATGCCATATGTCCAAAATGCACAGATAAGTCTAAACCAACATTATTACATGACAGTTCTTCAGAACATAAAAACCAGCAGCAGCTAAAGCAGAGAGCACATTTAAGGGTTTGCAAAACCCAGCATAAGATAAGCACATAATCATTAGTGGTAGCATATTCAGTATTAGGAGGATCCACCATAAGTGCATCCATAGTTAGCAGCTTGGCATCAATTTCCAGCTCCTTCCCAATTGCCTGCATGCGACTGACTGGAGTAGGTGGAGGAACATCTGCATGTGCAGGGTCGTCAGGCATCTCAGCAGAGAGAGGCTTGGCCTTAGGCTTCTTTCTCTTGGGCTGTAGAGCAAGCTCATGGAAAGTGGGCTTAAACCCATCACGCTGGGCTGAGCTTCTGGTGCATCTTCAAACTGAAGTTTCCATAAGAGGAGTTGGCGCCAGTCTTGTGGGGCCTCCTTGCTTTTGAGCGCACAATGGGAGAGGGGATAGCATCAGGTGCATCCCTCTCAGCATCATCAATGAACAGGGGCTCGAGCAACTAGCCGGGCAGGATCCTGCTCCTTCCATGTCAACGGAGGAAGATCATCTTGCCTGAAGGAAAAGTCCCAGTTCCTCTTTGATAAAATAACAGGAGACAGTGGCTGAGGCAGCAGGGGCTTAGGCACCCCAAAAACAGAAGGTGCATTCAGAAGATTTTCAAAAGACCATCTCCAAATCATCTCAGGGGGCAGTGGCGGCCCAAAGGGAACAGCAACAACAGGTAACTCCAGAGCTTGAACCTCAATCACAGGGGGTTGATAAACCACAATTGCCCAATTGTTGACATCCATCATAGCCTGTTCAACCACCATAGGATCATCTTGATTTTCAGGTTGGACCTCATCAATGATAATGACAGGAGCAGGATGCACCTGCTGTTGCAAATCAGAACTGGGCTGAGCAGAGAGGTCAACCACCATTGATTATTGATCTTGGACAGCAGGTTGGTCCTCAAGCTCATTCCACTTATCCCAATTTTCATCTTCCACTTCATTATGTGCAGGTTCAGGTGGAGGAGGTGGCACATCGTTCCAACCCAGAGTAAGATATGGAGGCAAAATAAACGGGGGCATCTCCGGGAAGGGCACGCCAGGAACTGGGTGGGGGTTGCCATTGATGGGCATCCAATCCTCATCCTGGGGCATTTGCTCCACAAAATTTGCACCAAGGATATAAAGAGGTGTCGTCCAAGACACCCTGGCCCCACCCCAAACAGCAAAATCCATAAACACAACATCCCTGGGCACAAGAATATCCTCCGGAAAGGAAGCAAACATTAAAGTCCGAACAAGGTACGGGTCCTCACTGTTCCAATGATGAAATTTTCCAAAGGTGTTGATAGTTGCCCTGATACATTCAGTGTTGCGGAGATTAAGCGGAATCCCCAAGAACATGAGCAAGCCCTGAAAGAAAGCCTGGGCACCCCGGAAAGACTCGCCCTCATCATGCTTCATGAATCGAACAAAACGATCGTTGCCAAGGGGTTGGGGTGGCAACTGTAGAAGCGAGAATCTGACTGCTGCATCTCGAAGCTCAAAAAGACCAACAAACCGAATCCAAGGTTGAGCAGACCTCACAAAAACCCCATGAGCTTGAAGCCATTGAACCACTTTTTCCCTAGCAACACTGATCTGGTCAGGAGGAGGGCTGGGCATTACCTCAGCTAAGATGAACTCCTCGTGGCGGCGCACAATTGGGGTATGTGGCGTCACAAAGGTCCAAGGAACATGAGCTTCACCTCCATACACAATATGGTGGCCCGCCGGCACATACAGCATAGGGTCGATGTGGAAGTTGGCCATCGAAGAAGAGCACCCAGGGCTCACCGCAGACGGCGAGTACTTCGGTGGAGGAGGCATTTCAGGCAGCGCGGTCGATGGTGTCTTGGGACCGGGACTGATGGAACTAGACGATGGAGTAAATGTGGAAGTCCAAGGGAGGTCCAAGTTTGGTAAAAGCTGTGTCAGAGAGATATTCTTAGTAGGAGCTGAGCGATCCTTTGAAGTTGCAATGTTACCGGGTTTTGGTTGCCAAACCAGACCCAGGATCCGTGCAAACCTGTTACAATCTTTTTTAACATGCCCCACCCACAGACAAGAATTACACCAGACCTTGGACGTGCATGCTGTAGAAAAATGGCCCTTTCTCAAGCACTTTTGACACGTAAAAATTTCCTCAACCATATCCGATACCAAATTATCAAAATCTTCCTGGCTTGCTGAGATGAAGGAATATCAGAAGGCCCAATAGAACCAGCTTGTCCTGGACCCTGGCACGTGCAGCTGACGGCCCAACATGGGCTGACACGTCCACATTCAAAGAACCAAGATTCCCTCCTGAGAAAGACGGCGTCCGATCTGCCGGAGCAAGCAGATCTTGAACCGTACCAAAATAAATCGAAGGCCTCATCGACGTCCACCAGAGTTTAGCCGGCAGCGAGGGATGAATGACCACCCTCTCATGCGCAGGAAGTGTGTAACCCGCATCTTCAGCAGTTTGAATGCAGTTTTGGGTGGCCGGATAACGATAACCACGACAAGCTGGATAGTTCTGAAACATTGAAAAAGAAAGCTTCTTGGCATTGGAATGAGAAGATATTGCCGAGGACTTTGATGGCTTGGAGTGCATAGCCAACAAACCAAGGGCAACACGTCTTTTAGAAGGACTAACGATGATCCATTCAGCATCACATTCCAATTTCCAAGTCTTGAACTCACGGCCCCAATTCGGGCCACCATTCCCCCAAAGATGAAAATAACATTTAAAATGATCACAAGAGAAAGATCGAAGACTGAGAATGATCATGGCTACTGCCTTGCAAGACCATAAACCTTATCCTTGATCAAGAAAACCATAAACTCTATGGCCGAGCCACCAATGGCCGCCTCAAGCGCCGCCGCCACTGAACCTTCATCCAAACGAAAGTCATGACGACTGAAAGAGACCACCATGGTAAAGAAGCCCGTGTCATCCATGGGGTGCACCAAGAAGCCAGTAGATTGAAAAACCTTATCTACAAAAACCAAACCCTTGGAGAAGTCCAAGCCAAGGGTAGATCCATCAATGGAACCCATGAAAGATGGGTATGGGGGTGTAGATCACAGAACGCTGGAGAGATCTATTGGAGAGAAACTAGAATTTGGCGGCTAGTGGAGGAGATCGACGGAGGTGGTGGAGATCGTCGGGGTGGAGGGTGGGAGGAGATGTTCTATATGATTGTGTCAACTATATAAGTTTTTATTGAGCATCAGCAATGCATATGGCTGAAAGATTTATTTACGAGCATTGATCGATGGGTCTCTCTCTCTCTGTCTCACACACACACACGCGAGGGACCCGTTGAATTTTTCTTCGCTCGTGACAGCTTTTAATTAGGTTCCATTATACTCTTAACTTTTTTTCTTAAGTTATTAACGGAGCTCAGTGACTTCAAACAGTTGTACAGAAGCCTTGTTTGGGCCTTTCCGACGTTGTTGAATGTGGGCTGAGTAGCCATGTAAAGTTGTACTGTACTACACAGGACTTTTTTTTGAACATCAACAATGCAACTCGGCTGACAGTTGTACACAATATCCAAAAATAAGCGCATCCTAGCCTATATTTCTTTCAACAAAATGCACAGCCCAGTTCATTTTTATATAATAAGATTACCAAGCCCAACTTAATTTTTTAATAATATTCGTATATCAATATTATTTTTATACGAAATGCTCAGTCCAGACCATCATTGTTTTTTCACCCATCCCAAAAAATGGGTCCATTTCTACTAAAATCAAATAGCTTTTTATTATCAGAAATGATAAATGCGTTGCATGTATGCAATATTATTTTTGACCCAGCTCAGTAAATAGGTGTATTCGAATAAATAATCAAATGTGCTGCAAATTATCATAAATAGTTTTTTTGAGAAACAATTATCATAAATAGTAAATCGGCTATTATTATTATTTTTAACTAGCCAAGGAAATATATTACTTTTTGAGTCAAAGCCCAGGAAATAGATGTATTGGCAAACAAAATGAAATGGGCTGTAAAACCTAAACCTAAATAAATGGGTTGCATTCCGCCACAACTTTCGAAGCTGACTTTGTTGGACAACTAGACGAAGCCTGCGCAAGGTGTTGTCCATTTAGTAAACAAAACGATTTAATGGTCTAAAACAAAGAGTCAACAAATTATTCTGGCATCTATAGTCGTTGGATTGACATCCAACGACGATCCTGCTTCTTCAATCTTTGATCTAGTTGCTCTTGCTCCAGCCGCCAAAACCATTGCCGGCTGGAGCGCCTGCATCTGCCTCCCGTGGCCAGCTGCGCTGCCGCGGAGGCCTCGCCGCCCCACTCTACTCCCAGCGGTGGCCAGGTCATACCTGTAGTCACCCACACCTTTTGTTATTCTCCGGCAAAGGCAACCTCACCCGGCAGCCAAACCAGTCCCTCGTACTCCTCTCCGCCAGGGACTCCAGTGCCCCTTGTTCCATGACTCAAGATCGTTCCCATCTTAGGCCTCGCTGTCGTCCACCTCCTTAGTTCTATCGGCGCAGCGTGGTCAACATTGTTAAGGAACGCCTTCCATCAGAAGAGGACTGTATGTGGAGAGGCTGGCAGCTAGGTCCACTGTCGCAGCAAGGAAGTGCCTCCTCATTACGTGCAAAATAATGATTCCCCCACCTGACAGCGGTACCTACCAGAAGGGCCTCGAAACAAACATTTCCTCCCTGACAGCTGGGACCCACCAGCTACATCTTTGTATGCAAGGAAGTGCGTCCGTATTACGGGCAAAAAATGATTCTTCTCCTGACAGCTGGGACCCACCACCTATATCTTCGCATAGAAGGAAGTGCCTCCTTATCCTCCATGACAGTTGGGACCCACCAGCTATATCTTCGCACGGAAGGAAGTGCCTCCTTATCCTCCCTGATAGCTGGGACCCAACGGGTCGAACCATATGTCGGGTTGTCTGTCTAGTCGCGATCGTGTACGTACATACTGGTCGATCGGTCTCTCTGTAGCGATGAACCGTGTCCAAGTAAGGAGATGTCATGTCATAGTAGAGGCGCGGACGTAGCATGTCACGCAGTCCCGTCTATATATATCGTGTACACGTACGTACCGCCATGCTGCAAGAAATTAAAAATGGCTACGTGCATACATAAGGGTGGGGTCTCAAACGTGTACTCACGCATACGTACGGCCAGGGCTCGTGTACATGGAGAGGCAACGAACGGAAGCGATGTCATCCTATTCATCGGCAGCTAACCTGCTGGGTCGGAAGGGAGGAAATAGCATCGTCTTCACCGAGAGCCAAGTGACTAGGTCGAAACGCATCCTGTTCATCAAGAGCGAAGCCAGTGGGTTGGAACACGTCCTGTTCATCGGGAGCCAACCGGCTTGGACGGAACAGCCAAAACAAGGCCTGGCGTACTGAAGAACGGAGGAAACTGGCATTTTGTTCGACCGAGTATGGTTGAAATGGGGTCCTATTCATCAGGAAGGGTCTAGCGTACCGCAAAATGGCAGAAATGGACTTCTGTTCGAGCTCCTACGGTCAAAATGGGGTCATGTTGATCGGGAGGGGTGTGGCGTACCGCAAAACGGAGGAAACATACTTCTCTTCGACCTCCTATGGTCGAAACGGGGGTCTTGTTCATCGAGAGGGGTGTGGCGTACCACAAAACGGGACTCCACGGGCTACTGTTCATCCACTGTCAACTTCCTCCAGCCTCCACATGCTACTGTTCATCCACCGTCTCAAGCCTCCTGATACGTCTCCAACATATCTATAATTTATGAAGCATTCATGCTATTATATTATCGGTTTTGGATGTTTATGGGCTTTATTATACACTTTTGTATTATTTTTGGGACTAACCTATTAACCGGAGGCCCAGCCCAAATTGCCGCTTTTTTGCCTATTTCAGTGTTTCGAAGAAAAGGAATATCAAACGGAGTCCAAGCGGAATGAAACCTTCGGGAGAGTAATTTTTGGAATGGAAGCAATCCAGGAGACTTGGAGTATACGTCAGGAATGCAACGAGGAAGCCACGAGGCAGGGAGGCGCGCCCTACCCCCCTGGGTGCGCCCCCCACCCTCATGGGCCCCTTGTGGCTTCCCTGACCGACTTCTTTCGCCTATATATGTCCATATACCCTAAAACATCAAGGAGCACAATAGATCGGGAGTTCCACCGTCGCAAGCCTCTGTAGCCACCAAATACCTCTCGGGAGCCCGTTCCGGCACCCTACCGGATGGGGAATCCATCACCGGTGGCCATCTTCATCATCCCGGCGCTCTCCATGACGAGGAGGGAGTAGTTCACCCTCGGGGTTGAGGGTATGTACCAGTAGCTATGTGTTTGATCTCTCTCTCTCTCTCTCTCTCTCTCTCTCTCGTGTTCTTGAGGTGATACGATCTTGATGTATCGCGAGCTTTGCTATTATAGTTGGATCTTATGATGTTTCTCCCCCTCTATTCTCTTGTGATGAATTGAGTTTTCCCCTTGAAGTTGTCTTGTCGGATTGAGTCTTTAAGGATTTGAGAACACTTGATGTAAGTCTTGCCGTGCTTATCTGTGGTGACAATGGGATATTCATGTGATCTACTTGATGTATGTTTTGGTGATCAACTTGCGGGTTTACCTTGTGAACTTATGCATAGGGGTTGGCACATGTTTTCGTCTTGACTCTCCGGTAGAAAATTTGGGGCACTGTTTGAAGTACTTTGTGTTGGTTGAATAGATGAACCTGAGATTGTGTGATGCATATCGTATAATCATACCCACAGATACTTGAGGTGACATTGGAGTATCTAGGTGACATTAGGGTTTTGGTTGATTTGTGTCTTAAGGTGTTATTCTAGTACGAACTCTATGATAGATCGAACGGAAAGAATAGCTTCATGTTATTTTACTACGGACTCTTGAATAGGTTGATCAGAAAGGATAACTTTGAGGTGGTTTCGTACCCTACAATAATCTCTTCATTTGTTCTCCGCTATTAGTGACTTTGGAGTGACTCTTTGTTGCATGTTGAGGGATAGTTATATGATCCAGTTATGTTATTATTGTTGAGAGAACTTGTACTAGTGAAAGTATGAACCCTAGGCCTTGTTTCCTAGCATTGCAATACCGTTTATGCTCAATTTTATCATTAGTTACCTTGCTGTTTTTATATTTTCAGATTACAAAAACCTATATCTACCATCCATATTGCACTTGTATCACCATCTCTTCGCCTATACAATTCACCATTGTATTGGGTGTGTTGGGGACACAAGAGACTCTTTGTTATTTGGTTGCAGGGTTGTTTGAGAGAGACCATCTTCATCCTACGCCTCCCACTTGAGGGAAATTTGCTACTATCCTACAAACCTCTGCACTTGGAGGCCCAACAACATCTACAAGAAGAAGGTTGTCTAGTAGACATCACCTCCACCAGACACTGTTCATCCAAGGGCTACTGTTCATCCAGCCTCCACCGGCTTTAGTTCGACCAGCCTCCACGGGGTCTTGTTCATCCACCCCCAACCGGCTGGGGTGTGCGGCAGCCTCCTTGGGCTCCTGTTCATCCAACGGCAACCGTGTACTATATACCACGGGGTCCTGTTCATCCAGCGGCAACCACCTATACACACAGCCAGCGTCATGTTCATCCAACCCCCACCGGGAACTGTTCATCCACAGCCAACCCAACCGGCTCGACTCACACCACGTCTCGGCTCGTTCTACATATCACGCGCGCAGCAACAACAGGCACTGTTCATCCAGAGGCAACCCAACTGACTAGCTATGTCTCGCACATGGGTTCGATCAGCTTCAGTAAGCATGCAGCAGCAGTGATCGATCGGGTTTAGTTAGCAGCGTAGGAGTCTCAGTTGAGTTCAGTTAGGAGTGAAGGGATCGATCGATCGGCTTTAGTACATAGCAGCAGGAGATCGCTTGGATTCAGTTATAGAAACACGGCTCGCACAACGCGCGCTTACGAGAGAAACGCGCAAACCACACTGCATCACTTGGCCTCGACCACTCACTGTAACCGGGAACTCCCTGATATTTTCCTCACCCTCGCTTATACCATGATTTTTTCCGTCATGGACGTCCAAAGAATGTCATGCAGGTGTGTCTCCGGCCCGCCCAGGACGAAATGCCCATTTTCTGTCATGATTTTTTGTCATAGAAGTAGGATCCCACCACATCTATGATGATACCGGGTTTTGTCATAATTATCGTCATACAAGTGTCATAAGCATGACAGGAAAAAAATCATTCGGCCCAAAATGTCACACATCTGTCTTTTTTTGTAGTGATATGTGCTAGTATGAACTGTGAAGTTCAATTTCACTAATACCCTATGAATGACTATATTTCGTTGTTGTTAAGCATTTTGTAATCCCTCTAAATCTTTTTAGTCTGCATATAAGATTTGTCTAAAGTCAAGCCTCGTAAAGTTTGACCAACTTTATAGAAAAAATACCAACATTCTGTCACATCCCTAGTTCTGGTCCTGCTTCGGAGAGTGCTCCAGAGTACCTGTCTGAGGAGCAGTGCCACCCTGTTGATCTACCAGGCAAGCAAACCCCCTTGTTCATTCCAATACAATCCTACTCTCTTGCTCCTGCTCTCTGTTATTGCATTAGGACAACAACGATTCAATTGCTACTTTGTGCTGCGGTAGTTGAACCCATTCCTCTGCATGACCTATCATTGCCACAGTAAATAGTTGAAACCCACTAGCATGTGTAGGAGTTGATTGAAACCATTGTTGTGTTCCAACCATGCCATGCCTGCTATTGCTTAGAGTGTGTCAGGTCTGATTCATTGGGAATGAATTGGAGTGCAATGATATGTTATGATGTTGAGAGTTAAGTGTGTGAATACGATTTGGTAAAGGTAGCGGTGAGAGGCCATGTAGGAGTAATGGTGGGTTGTCTCACTGGAACCATCCTTAAGCACTGAGTTCTATGTATGTTGTACAATGACTCGATACTAGCACACATTGGGTTCTGGTAACTCGACCCCTCTCAACTTATTAACCAACTTGATCTCTGTCCAGGAGTTGCAACTAGTTTCTGGTGTTTGTAGGTAGTGTTATTTTTCTACCAAGTGGCACCCGGCAGGGTGGACTTGGGACAGAATAGGCACACATGGCCTGGTGTACCGAGTGGCACCCGGATGGTGGGCTTGGGAACCCTGCACACATCGTTTGGGGCCATGATGGAAACCTCGGCCGGACTCCCTTGCGGATGGAACCCGAATAGGCGATAAACCTAGACTAGAGTATTGTGTGGTTAGTCAGGTCGTGGCCGACACCCTCGCCAGGCTTCCGCTTGAAGGTTTCCGAGATACATGACGTGTACATGGCACTAAGTGGCGAGAGCGTGTGTGAAGAAGGACACCCCTGCAGGGTTAACATGATCTATTCGAATAGCCGGGTCCGCGGTTATGGACTTCTTGGATGCTTACATGGTACATAGACAACTTGAAGTGGATACTCTAAAATGCTCAAGACAAGTGTGAGTGCTATGGATGGCCTTCTCGTAGGGAGACGGGGATGAATCCATAGTAGTGTATTGTGTGGTGATTAGTGGACTCGTTTGCGCCATCTCACCTCAAATAAGTTTCTCGTAGTCGTATAATAGGATAGCCAGAGTCAAAGCTGGCTTGCTGCAACTTAACCCTACATTACCCTCTTGATACAAATGCATGCATGATAGGATCTGATGTAAGTCTTGCTGAGTACCTTTGTACTCACGATGCTTTATTTATGTTTTTGCAGCGGAGACTTCGGTCTTACTAGTGTTCTCGTGGACTTCGACAAGTAGCTTGTACCTCAGCTATGATCTTGATCGGATGTTGTAGATAGTCAGGCTCTTCAGCCTTTTTCATTTGTAGATGTCTGTACTCATACATGTAATGATACCGCTTGTTGCTTGTTTGCTCTGAATGTTGGGTCATGTGACCCCTATTTGTAATAAATGCTATGATGGCTCTTCTGAGCCTTTATCTATATGAGTTGTTGAGTTATGTTGTGATGCCATGTTGTACAGCACATACTTGCATGTTATGCGTATGTGTAATGTGTATTGCTATGTGCGGAATCTGACTATCTAGTTGTTTATCCTTGGTAGCCTCTCTTACCGGGACATGTCTCCTAGTGCTTCCACTTAGCCCTGGTAGCTTGCTACTGCTCCGGAACACTTAGGCTGGCCGGCATGTGTCCTTCTTCTTTCCTGTGTCTGTCCCTTCGGGGAAATGTCATGCGGTGTCTACCGGAGTCCTGTTAGCCTGCTACAGCTCGGATTCTCCGGAGTCCTTCTAGCCCAGCTGCTACAGCCCGGATTCACTCACTGACGACTGACACGTTCGTTGCTGGGTCATGTATGCCTGTCCCTGTAAGTTAGTGCCACTTTGGGTTCACGACTAGCCATGTCAGCCCGGGTTCTTTGTCATATGGATGCTAGCGACACTTTCATATACGTGTGCCAAAAGGCGCAAACTGTCCCAGGCATGGTAAGGCGACACCCGTGGGAATACCGTGCGTGAGGCTGCAAAGTGATATGAGGTGTTACATGCTAGATCGGTGTGGCATAGAATGGGGGTCCTGACAGCTTTGGTATCAGAGCCTGACTGCCTGTAGGATTACCAAGCCAAACTGGTCAAAGTTGAGTCTAGAAATTCTTTAGTTATATAAGGGAATTGATTATGGGAAGGAATGCAAGGCTCTTTTTACTCCTTATACCTCATGGCCTTCTGATCTGAGTCATCCTATCTTTCCTACGGGGTTAAGGAACTAGGCCTTATCTTCTGTCTATCAGGATCACGTGTTACTACTCCGTAGTCCCATAGGATTGGTTGATCAGAGTCATATCCCAGTTTCGAGTACTTCCGGTGTAGTCTGTTTAGTATGATCTCAGAACCTTGACTGGTGATGTTGAATTGTTGTACCACCCCATTTTGGCAGGATGTCCCATTCTGGGCATTTCACTGTCGTTATGCTGCCGGAATTGCCCTAGGAGTTCGAGAGTTACTAATTTCCTTGTCCTACATTCTACATCCTATAGTTGATGCTGATTCCGTCCTTGGTTTCGTTTCTCAGGATGTCATCAGTTAAGCGAAGTTATGTTGCTCGTAGCCAGAACCACGAAGATGGTAGGGATGAGGATCCTCCTGACCAGTCTTCGTTGGCAGAGTTCATGTTGGAGATGGAGAGGAACAAGCGTAAGTCTAACCACTTGTTGGCACGTATCGAGGAGAACACCGCACATCAGTTCAAAGGGTCTGCAACCATTCATGACTTCATTCGCTTGCACCCACCTACCTTTCATCACTCCATCGAGCCACTTGATGCAGATGACTGGCTCCGTAACATCACTCATAAGCTACATTTCACGAACGTAGCTGAAGATGACAAGGTCACCTATGCCATATACCACCTGGAAGGTCCTGCTAGTCTTTGGTGGCAGAATTATGAGGCTATGCTTCCAGCTGGCCAGATTCCTACCTGGAGGGATTTCATTGAGGCTTTTCGCGAGCATCACATACCTCAGGCCCTCATCGATCGCAAGAGAGAAGAGTTCTGTAGTTTCACCCAGAGTAAGATGGTTGTTGATGCTTACAGCAGAGAGTTTGAGAACCTCGCCCGCTATGCTACAGAAGAGGTGTCTACGGATGCCAAGAAGCAGGCTAGGTTTTGGAAGGGTCTTAGCCCCAAGTTGCATCATGATCTCCACCTGCATCATTGTGATACATTCCAAGCTCTTGTGAACAAGGCCATTAATGCAGAGACAACTCAGCTCACTTACGAGGAGTCTCGTAAGCACACCCGTGATTTGGGATCTTCCTCCGGCTCTAGCTCGCAGAAGCGCCAGATTTGGGTTCCAAACTCCGCTCTTCCTTCCAGATATTCACCAAGACCATCTTACATGGCTCCTCACCCAACTCAGTCGTATGTTCCTCCCAGGCCTATTGGTAGACCGCTTGTCAGTGCAGGTCCACGTCCAACCTCAGGGACTTGCTTCACATGCGGGAAGCTAGGACACTATGCACATGACTGCCCTCAGGCCAGTTATGTTCCAGCCCAGCCCGAGAAGTCTGTTAGCTGCATTAAGCCATCAAGCAAGACGATCAGTGCCAATCCAGCTCGCACTAAACGTGGATGTGTGCATCACGTCTCAGCTAAAAACGCTCATGATGATCCGTATGTCGTTCTTGGTACACTCCTTGTAAATTGTCATCCAGCATCGGTTCTGTTCGATACTGGAGCATCTCACTCTTTCATCTCTGAAGGCTATGCTCATTTGCACGACATGTCATTTTGTGATATGCCAACTCCGCTTGAAATCCAAACCCCAGGGTCTAGATGGCAGACCACCAAAATAAGCTATGGAAATGAAATCCTTGTTGATAGACTTGTATTCCTTGCATCACTTGTAGCCCTCAAGTCCTCAGATATTAACATCATCTTGGGTATGGACTGGATGACAGCTCATCATGCCAAGATTGATTGTTACACCAGGTCTGTTCAGCTTACACACCCATCTGGCAAGATAGTCACTGTCTCCACTAGAGTTGCAAAGCGTTAGCTCTACTCTCTTAATGCCAGCCCTCTTCCAGACCTTGAAAATATCCTGGTAGTCCGTGACTTTCCGGATGTCTTTCCAGAGGAACTTCCAGGTGTTCCACCTGACAGAGACGTAGAGTTCATCATAGATCTTATTCCAGGAACCGCTCCAATCTCTAGGAGACCTTATAAGATGGCACCCTTAGAACTAGTCGAGCTTAAGAAACAACTTGATGAGTCCTTGCAAAAGGGTTTCATCTGTCCCAGTTCTTCTCCTTGGGCTTGCCCTGTCCTCTTCGTCAAGAAGAAGGATGGTACGGACCAGATGGTTGTAGACTATCGTCCCGTTAATTTGGTCACGATAAAGAACAAATATCCGCTCCCCAGGATCAACAACCTGTATGATCAGCTCGCTGGATCCTTAGTCTTCTCCAAGATGGATTTGAGGTTAGGCTACCACCAAATCAAGATCAGAAACGGGGACATCCCCAAGACAGCCTTTGTCACTCGATATGGTCAGTACGAGTACACCGTCATGTCCTTTGGTCTAACCAATGCTCCAGCTACATTCTCTCGCTTGATGAGCTTGATCTTCATGGAGTACTTAGATAAATTCGTCTTGGTTTATCTTGATGATATTCTTATTTACTCGAAGAACGAGGAAGAGCATGCCGAACATCTTAGACTTGTGTTATAAAAACTCAAAGAGCACCGCCTTTATGCCAAGTTCTCCAAGTGTGAATTTTGGTTGCTAGAAGTGACCTATCTAGGCCACGTGATATTTGGTATGGGCATTGTTGTCAATCCCGAGAGAATTAAGGCCCTTTTCGATTGGACTCCACCTGAAACCGTTAAACAAGTTAGGAGTTTCCTTGGTCTAGCCAGTTATTGTCGCCGCTTTGTTGAAAACTTCTCCAAAGTAGCCAAACCTCTCACGGAACTTCTCAAGAAAGATAAAAAGTTTGAGTCATCCCCACAATGTGAGTACAGTTTTCAGGAACTGAAAAGACGCCTGACTTCTGCTCCCATACTTGTGCCACCGAATTTCACGAATGACTTTGTTATCTACAGCGATGCCTCACGACAGGGACTGGGTTGCATTCTTATGCAGGACCGTCATGTGATTGCCTATGCATCTCGACAGTTGCATCCACATGAGGAGAATTATCCTATGCATGATCTAGAGCTTGCAGCCGTAGTCTATGCACTCAAGACCTGGCGACATTACCTTCTTGGTAAATGTTGCGAGATCTACACCGATCACCAGAGTCTCAAGTATATCTTCACCCAACCAGATTTGAACCTTAGGCAAAGACGTTGGTTGGAGGTGATCTCAGATTATGATCTAGGGATTACCTACACTCCAGGCAAAGCCAATGTCATGGCTGACGTGCTAAGCCATAAATCCTATTGCAACAATCTCATGTTGCAGCAAGGCCAACCACTTCTCCATGAGGAATTTTGTAAGATTAACCTTCACACTGCTCCTCACGGACTCCTTTCTACATTGGTGGCGAAACCTACTCTTGTGGATCATATCATAGAAGCCCAGAAGCATGATACGGGGATTACCCGGATCAAGAGAAACATTGACAAGGGTATTGCTGGTAGTTTCTCTATAGATGATCGAGGTGTTGTTTTCTTTAGGAACCGCCTGGTGGTCCCCAAGAAGCAGCATCTTCGACAATTGATTCTTAAGGAGGCGCATAATTCTCCTCTCACAATTCATCCCGGTAGTACTAAGATGTATCAGGACCTACGCCAGAGGTTCTGGTGGACTAGGATGAAGAGAGAAATCGCTCAGTTTATTGCTAACTGTGATGTTTGTTATCGCGTTAAGGCAGAGCATCACACCTGCTGGCACTCTTCAGCCTTTAGCTATTCCTGAGTGGAAATGGGATAAAGTTGGTATGGACTTCATCACTGGCTTTCCCAGGACCAAGAGAGGGAATAGTGCTATCCTCGTAGTCATTGATCGTCTCTCCAAAGTGGCGCACTTCCTACCTGTTCGAGAGAGTATCACTGCTAGTCAGCTCGCTGACTTATATATTTCTCAAATAGTGTCACTTCATGGTGTTCCACTAGAGATCAATTCATACCGTGGTAGTCTTTTCACTTCTCATTTCTGGGAGAGTTTCCAAACTGCCATGGGAACCCATCTTTTCTTCAGTACAGCTTTCCACCCTCAGTCGAGTGGTTAGGTGGAAAGGGTCAACCAAATTCTCGAAGACATGCTTAGAGCTTGCGTTATCTCTTTCGGTATGGATTGGGAGAAATGTCTTCCTTTCGCCGAGTTTGCTTATAACAATAGCTATCAATCCAGTCTCAAGAAAGCTCCTTTTGAGATTCTCTATGGACGAAGATGTCGAACACCTTTGAACTGGTCAGAAACCGGTGAAAGACAATTCTTTGGACCGGACATGATCCAGGAGGCAGAAGAGCAAGTTCGCATCATTCGTGAGAATTTGAAAACAGCCCAGTCTCGTCAAAAGAGCCAGTATGATTGTCATCATCAGGATATGACTTATGAAGTTGGCGACAAAGCTTACCTTCGGGTTACTCCTTTGAAGGGTACCCATCGTTTCGGTATCAAGGGCAAGTTGGTTCCTCGTTACATTGGTCCTTTTCACATTCTCGCTAAAAAAGTAGAGGTTGCCTACCAGTTGGAACTACCCCCACATCTTTCCATAGTGCATGATGTCTTCCACATCTCTCAACTCAGGCGTTGCTTCACGGATCCCATCCGCGGAGTGGACCACGAAACGCTTGATCTCCAAGATAACTTCACTTATCGAGAGTGCCCGATTCGCATCCTTGATCAAGCAGAGCGTGTCACCCGATGTCAGAACATCAAGTTTCTCAAGGTTCTGTGGTCTCATCATTCCGAGAGAGAAGCCACTTGGGAGAGAGAAGATCGTCTTCGAATGGAGTACCCCACTTTCTTTCCATCGACCCCTGAATCTCGGGACAAGATTCTTTCAAGTGGGGGCAAGTTGTCACATCCCTAGTTCTGGTCCTGCTCCGGAGAGTGCTCCAGAGTACCTGACTGAGGAGCAATGCCACCCTATTGATCTACCAGGCAAGCAAACCCCCTTGTTCATTCTGATACAATCCTACTCTCTCGCTCCTGCTCTCTGTTATTGCATTAGGACAACAACGATTCAATTGCTACTTTGTGCTGCGGTAGTTGAACCCATTCCTCTGCATGACCTGTCATTGCCATAGTAAATAGTTGAAACCCACTAGCATGTGTAGGAGTTCATTGAAGCCATTGTTGTGTTCCTACCATGCCATGCCTGCTATTGCTTAGAGTGTGTCAGGTCTAATTCATTGGGAATGAATTGGAGTGCAGTGCTATGTTCTGATGCTGAGAGTTAAGTGTGTGAATACGATTTGGTAAAGGTAGCGGTGAGAGGCCATGTAGGAGTACATGGTGGGTTGTCTCACTGGAACCGTCCTTAAGCACTGAGTTCTATGTATGTTGTCCAATGACTCGATACTACCACACATTGGGTTCCGGTAACTTGACCCTCTCGACTTATTAACCAACTTGATCTCTGTCCAGGAGTCGCAACTAGTTTCTGGTGTTTGTAGGTGGTGTTATTTTTCTACCAAGTGGCACCCGGTAGGGTGGGCTTGGGACAGACTAGGCACACGTGGCCTGGTGTACCGAGTGGCACCCGGATGGTGGGTTCGGGAACCCTGCACACATCATTTGGGTCCGTGACGGAAACCTCGGCCGGACTCCCTTGCGGATGGAACCCGAATAGGCGATAAACCTGGACTAGAGTCTTGTGTGGTTAGTCAGGTCATGGCCGACACCCTCGCCAGGCTTCCGCTTGAAGGTTGCCGAGATACATGATGGGTACATGGCGGTAAGTGGCGAGAGCGTGTGTGAAGAAGTACACCCCTGCAGGGTTGACATGATCTATTCGAATAGCCGGGTCCGTGGTTATGGACTTCTTGGATGCTTACGTGGTACATAGACAACTTGAAGTGGATACTCTAAAATGCTCAAGACAAGTGTGAGTGCTATGGATGGCCTTCTTGTAAGGAGACGGGGATGAATCCATAGTAGTGTATTGTGTGGTGATTAGTCGACTCATGTGCGCCATCTCACCTCAAAGAAGTTTCTCGTAGTCGTAGAATAGGATAGTCACTGAGTCAAAGCTGGCGTGTTGCAACTAAACCCCACATTACCCTCTTGATACAAATGCATGTATGATAGGATCTGATGTAAGTCTTGTTGAGTACCTTTGTACTCACGTTGCTTTATTTATGTTTTTGCAGCGGAGACTTCGGTCTTACTAGTGTTCTCGTGGACTTCGACAAGTAGCTTGTACCTCAGCTACGATCTTGATCGGATGTTGTAGATAGTCAGACTCTTTAGCCTTTTTCATTTGTAGATGTCTGTACTCGGACATGTAATGCTTCTGCTTGTTGCTTGTTTGTTCTGGATGTTGGGTCATGTGACCCCTGTTTGTAATAAATGCTATTATGGCTCTTCTGAGCCTTTATATATATGGGTTGTTGAGTTATGTTGTGATGCCATGTTGTACAGCACATACTTGCATGTTATGCGTACGTGTAATGTGTATTGCTATGTGTGGGATCTGACTATCTAGTTGTTTATCCTTGGTAGCCTCTCTTACCGGGAAATGTCTCCTAGTGCTTCCACTGAGCCCTGGTAGCTTGCTACTGCTCCGGAACACTTAGGCTGGCCGGCATGTGTCCTTCTTCATTCATGTGTCTGTCCCTTCGGGGAAATGTCACGCGGTCTCTACCGGAGTCCTGTTAGCCTGCTACTGCCCGGATTCTCCGGAGTCCTGCTAGCCCAGCTGCTACAGCCTGGATTCACTCGCTGATGACCGACACGTTCATTGCTGGGTCATGTATGCCTGTCCCTGTAAGTTAGTGCCACTTTGGGTTCACGACTAGCCATGTCAGCTCGGGTTCTTTGTCATATGGATGCTAGTGACACTTTCATATACGTGTGCCAAAAGGCGCAAACGGTCCCGGGCATGGTAAGGCAACACCCGTGGGAATACTGTGCGTGAGGCCGCAAAGTGATATGAGGTGTTACATGCTAGATTGGTGTGGCATAGAATCGGGGTCCTGACACATTCACAATATGAAATCAATATCATTACATGTGTCATAACTTAAATTTTCATATAGTATAACTTTAGCATGGTAGATGTTGATATTTTTAATATAAATAAGTCAAACTTTATGAAGTTTGACTTCACACAATTCTTATATGCAGAGTAAAAAGGACTGGAGGGAGTATTTAACACGCCTTTCCATTTGATTTAACAATGGCACTGTAGAGTTAGTTTCTAGCTCATGACAGTTAAAAGGGAGAGAGAGATTGGTGGAATAGTTGATTGTATTGCTTGAGCCTTGTGGGCATCTATATAGGAGTACATGGTCATCTTGTAGTACAAGTCAAGGTAGAATAAATCCTACGCTATCTGACGTTTCCTAAATAACAATGACACTCAACAATGACTAACCTTGAACTAACTCTAGCCAAAGAGGTGTTTGGACGACATTGTTAGATTGATAATAAATGCACTACGAGAACTAGCCCCAATTAGCACCTCTTGGGTGGGATAGTTGTTTTGGGTGGGTTGGACGCAACTAGCTCAAACTAGCCCTCATGTTTGGATACTTTAGGGCTATTTGAGCCCAAACTAGCTCAAACTAACTCTAACCCGTGGATCCAAACATGGCCAATAACTAGTGTACTTAGACCTGCACAATACAAGTTTGAATGACTACGTTTGCTTGTTTTTAAATATTAGGCCTGTTGTAGTTAATAACACACCTTTCACTTCTTGTTTTTAAATATCAGGTTTTTAACAATTTGATCTTGCACATGTAGGTCCTGTTGTCAGAGGTTTTGACCCACTGTTTGACCCTTTTTGCATATGTGGAAATGAGTTGTCCATGAATATCAGTCAAGTCAAGAAACTCAAAAAGATCGTTATGGTTAAGAAATTAGCAACAAAAATCAACAAGATCTTTGTCTGCACAATGAAGAAGACATCGATTCATTACAGGATGGTACTAACTATTATACCTTGTCTTTTTAATTCCTTTGCGCCATTCGAATCTAGAGAAGATATTTATGCATATCCTTATTTTCAGACCTTTCCAAAGCAGTTCACTCATGATTACCTCTCAAACCACATGTATGGTCAGGAGGCGAGGAAGGTATTCATACAACACCCATTGTTTCAATATTGAAGTGTTCCTGAAGAAGACGAAGGATGGACGGTCAATCATCCACAGGCACTGGCCTAAAGTTGCAAAGACCTTCAACATCAATGAAGGCTCAATTTTCGCCTTCCGCTTCAGCAGTTTTCCAGATAAGATCCATCTGTCTATGTACCATCTATGATGCTATTTTCAAAAGGTTATAGATGTTGCATGTGAAACTTGGTGTTGGTTCAGTTGTGTAATGGGGTAGCTGAGTGCTGAAGCTATATGATGTTGTACTCTGATGTATTTCAATTATGAAATCCTTCTTCCTTAATATGAATGAAACATAGTGTGTGCTTAATATGAAATGTCAATTATATTAATAAATGGATTATTAATAATAGAGAAATTAGCTTGCTAATGGTCAATTAGCCTACTAATTGGGTTTTTCTATTGCAAACGGTTATTGAGAAAACACCGTGGGCCATGACCTCGGACAACACACATAGTTTCTAGGAATAAACTATGTTGGATCAATGAACAATCACACATGACATCCTCTTGAAAACCGTTTGCATTAGGCCACCTTGCGCAAACGTTTACCACATAAAAAGTGTGTCTGATGGACAGCCTTTGACACACAGTTTCTTCTAAGCACCGTGTGTGATGCATTTAATAACGCAAACGATAATTTTTTAATATCATCTGCAATGGCAACGCTATCACAAACGATTTAATGGGGAAAATTGTGTGTGATGTACCTGTGAATGGAAACGTTTTCCTTGGAGTGACTGTGTGGGATGTATATACGAACGGAAAAGTACTTCTGGGATTAACTATGTCGGATGTACATACTAACGGAAACGTACTCCTTGGATTGACTGTGTGGAATGTACATACAAATGGAAATGTTTAGCCGGGACTGACTGTGTGAGATGTACTTACGACAGGAAACGATTTGGCCTATATAATTGTATTTTTAACACAACTATACGGATAACCGTATTTGATCGCTCTCCCGTCGCACAAGACCTCACTTTTCTGAGCGTGTGTGACCGGAGGGCCTATCCCCGATGGTTTCTGGGTCGTGGGGAAGGACCCCCCCTATCACAGTCACTTGGCGGCAGTTCAAAACACCCTCACAGAAAGGGGTTAAAAACTGTTTGTATAGCACCTCGCTATACCAGTGCAACATGAACACCCTTAGATGAGATAGCAAAACCCAAGAAAACAAGCTTGTCAAAACCAAAAGTGCATTTCTCCATTTTAGCATAAAGGTGCTCTTTTCGAAGAGTTTGCAAAACGGTTCTAAGATGGGTGACATGATCTTCTAGAGACATGCTAAACACAAGTATATCATCAAAGTATCCCGCAACAAAGACGCCAATGTATGGGCAAAGGACATAATGCATCACACGCATAAAAGTGTTGGGTGCTTCGGATAAGCCCATAGGCATGACCAACCATTCATACAAGCCAAAATTGGTTTTGAAAGCAGTTTTCCATTCATCACCCTCTTGGATGCGAATTTGATAATAGCCACTCTTAAGAACAATCTTGGAGAAAATTCTGGCTCCGCTAAGCTCATCTAGCATATCATCAAGGCGTGGAATAGGATGCCTATGTCGAACGGTGATAGCACTGATAGGATGAAAATCAGAACACATGCGAAAACTACCATCTTTCTTAGGCACAAGAATAGCCGGAACGGCACAAGGACTTGAGCTTTCATGTACATGCCCGTTGTCAATGAGTTGTTGGACTTTCGTTGTATTTCCATGGTTTCTTCGGGGTTGACACGGTAGGGTGCCTTGGTCGGTAACAGTGCACCGGGAATGAGGTCGATGTGGTGTTCTCTGCCTTGTAGTGAAGGTAGTCCCGGAGGTAGCTCATCGAGGAAGACGTCCTTGAATTCCTGCAATAGATTAGACAACACTAAAGGTAGATGGTGAGAGGCGTTAGTCCTTGATATGTCTCCAACGTATCTATAATTTATGAAGTATTCATGCCATGTTTACAACAATTTTATATGGTTTTGGTATGATTTGCATGGAACTAACCCGGACTGGCGCTGTTTTCAGCAGAACTACCGTGGTGTTGTTTTTTGTGCAGAAATGGAAGTTCTCCAAATGAGCTGAAACTTTTTGACAATTTTTTTGGAAGAAAAGACACCCCCGAAGCTTTGTGGAAGGACCAGAAGGTGAAAGAGTAGGACACAAGACACTGGGGCACGCCAGGGGGCCCAGGCACGCCCTGATGGGTTGTGCTCACTTCGAGGCCCATCTTCGCGTGATTCAAACACCAAAAAATCATATAAATAGAGAAACCATCAGAAGTTCCGCTAACACAAGCCTCTATAGCCATGAAAAACCAATCTAGACCCCGTCCTGGCACTCCGCCGGAGGGGGAAATCATCACCGGTTGCCATCTTCATCATCCCTATGGCCACCATGATGAGGAGGGAGTAGTCCACCCTCGGGGCTGAGTGTTTGTACCAGTAGCTATGTGTTTAATCTCTCTATCTCTCTCTCTCTCTCTCTCATGTTCTTGAGATGGCATGATCTTGATGTATCGCAGGCTTTGTTAATATAGTTGGATCATATGGTGTTTCTCCCTCTCTATCTTGTTGTGATGAATTGAGTTTTCTCTTTGAGATTTCGTTTTATCGGATTGAATACTTTTATGGATTTGAGAGCACTTGATATATGTCTTGCATATGAATACCCATGGTGACAATGGGGTATTATATTGATTCACTTGATATATGTTTTGGCACTCAACTCACGGATTCCCGAGGTGACATTGGGGTAATCTATGCATAGGGGTTGATGCACGTTGTCGTCCTTGTTTTTCTGGTAGAAATCTTGGGGCACTCTTTTAGGTTCTTTGTGTTGGAATGGGTATTATGAATCTAAAATTCTTTGATGTGTATCGTATAATTAACTCATGGATACTTGTGGTGACATTGGAGTATCTAGGTCACATTAGAGTTGGTTGATGCGTATCATATGGTGTTATTTTAGTACGAACTCTTGGATAGAACAAACGGAAAGAATAACTTTGCGTTATTTTAGTATGAACTCTTGAATAGATCAAACGGAAAGAATAGCTTTAAGTTTGTTTCGTACCCTACAAAAAATTTCTTCTTATGTTCTCGGCTAGATATGAACTTTGGAGTGATTCTTCATCACATGTTGAGGGATGGTTATATGATCCAATTAGATTAGCATTGTTGAGAGATTGCACTAGCGAAAGTACGGACCCTAGGCCTCAATTTCAAGCATTGCGATATCGTTTGTGCTCCGTTTTATCAATTGCAACCTTGCTATTTTTTATTGTTCCTATTACAAAAATCAATATCTACTATCACTGCTACACTTGTATCAGCATGTCTTCGCCGAACTAGTGCACCTATACAATTTACCATTGTTTTTGGTGTGTTGAGGACACAAGAGACTCTTTGTCATTTGCTTGTAGGGTTGTTTGAGAGAGACCATCTTCATCCTATGCCTCCCACGGATTGATAAACCTTAGGTCATCCACTTGAGGAAAATTTGCCACTGTCCTACAAAACTGTGCGCTTGGAGGCCCAACACGAGTCTACAAGAACAAGTTGTGTAGTAGACATCAAGCTCTTTTCTGGCGCCGTTGCCGGGGAGGTTAGGTAAGCGGCACTCACATCCCGTCAAAGAAGCTCTTTCTGGCCTCGTTGGCGAGGAGGTGAGTGCTTGAAGGTATATCTTTAGATCTTGCAATTGAATCTTTTAGTTTCTTGTTTTATCACTAGTTTGGTTTATAAAATAAAACTACAAAAAATGGAATTGAGGTGGCCTCATATTATTCGTCTTTATCATCTCTTTCTTGAAAATGATGGAAAGGAAAATTGTGATAGAAGAAGAATTCTATAAAATGTTTGACAAAAAATCTTTAAATGATGAGCATGATTGCAATGTTATTAGTATAAATTCTTTGAATATACATGATGCTAGTAATATGCAAAACCATAAGCTTGGGGATGCTATGTTTGATGAATATGATATTTTTAGACCCCCAAGTTTTGATGAGAAAATTTATTATGATGATAGAATGCCTCCTATTTATGATGATTATATTCATGAAAGTGGATTTGGAGAGGTCATGACTTCATTTAATGATGAATCCACTATTTTGGAAGAGGTTTCAATTGATTAGGAGAACAAAGTTGCTATCTATGATCATTATGGTGATGACATGTATTCTATAAAGAATAATGATAACCATGAAATTTGTCATCATGATTTTAATTTTTAATCTCATGATAGTTACTTTGTTGAGTTTGCTCCAACTACTATTGATGAGAATAAATTTGCTTATGTGGAGAGTAACAAATTTTCTATGCTTGTGGATAATGAAAAGAATGCTTTATGTGATAGTTATATTGTTAAATTAATTCATGATGCTACTGAAAATTATTATGAGAGAGGAACATATGCTTGTAGGCTTCTCACTAATATCAAGTGTCCTCTCTTTTTGTTGAAAGTTTTGAAGTTATGCTTGTTTTACCTTCCTATGCTAGTTGATTCTTGCTCTCATAAATTGTTTTATCACAAAATCCCTATGCATAGGAAGTATGTTAGGCTTAAATGTGCTTGGCATGTGATTCATGATGCTCTTTTTCATGTTTCAGTTCTTTACTTTTATGCGAGCATCATTGAAATCATCATGCCTAGCTAAAATGGCATTAAAGAAAAGTGCTTGTTGGGAGACAACCCAACACTTTTACCT
Source organism: Triticum aestivum (assembly GCF_018294505.1). Lineage (NCBI taxonomy): Eukaryota > Viridiplantae > Streptophyta > Magnoliopsida > Poales > Poaceae > Triticum > Triticum aestivum. The sequence goes on along the minus strand of NC_057804.1, from coordinate 378,067,675 downwards.
ACTATTTTTGTATGTTAACATGACTAAGCTATTGTAGTAATCATGCTTTATAGATTTTGTTTCAATAAAGTGCCAAGTAAAGCCTTTGGGATAGTATAGATGATAGTTGACTTGGTTCTGTGCAAAAACAGAAACTTTTATGCTCAGTCCAGGAATTTTGAAAATTCACTGGAACGTGCTTTTGATCCGAAATTTTTAAAGAAGATTTGTAGACAAATTACCTACGTTGTCTCAATTTTTCAGAATTTTTGGAGTAGTAGAATTATGGTTGGAGTACAGTTTACTACATATTGTTCTGTTTTTGACAGATTCCGTTTTCAGTGCATAGTTTGCTTGTTTTCTAGTTTCTATGGCTTATATTGCTGAATATAAATTGTGGAATGATATGCTAAAATAGGCATTGTATGAGAAAAATTATGAATCTTGTCTTTGATAGTACCGAAGTGAATGATTTGTCTTTATCATGCTAACCTATCTCACGAAGTTCCGTTAAGTTTTGTGTGATTGAAGTTTTCAAGTTTTGGGTGAGATATCGATATGAGGAGAATAAGGAATGAAAAGACCCTAAGTTTGGAGATTACCAAGGCACCCCAAGGTGATATTCAAGGAATACCCAAGCAACTAAGCTTGGGGATGCCCCGGAAGGCATCCCCTCTTTCGTCTCCAACAATATCGGTAACATTACTTGGAGCTATATTTTCATTCGTCACATGATATGAGTTTTGCTTGGAGCGTCATTATATTTTGTTATGATTTTCTTGATGTTATTTATAATAATGTTTTTCATCTTTTACTTCAACAAAAATGTCAAGTATAGCCTTTGCCATGCTTATTTTGCAAGTCTATATATGGTTGTTTGAAAACAGAAAGTTGTATGCTAGTGCATGAATTCTTGAAAAAAGTTATAACGTGATAAAATGTTGAAACTTTTTGAAGAGTAAGCTATGATAAATTTTCTACAGTGTGGTAATTTTTCAGAATTTGTGGAGTTAAATAAGTATTGATACTCTTGCATCATTTACAAACTGTCCTGTTTAGACAAATTGCTGTTATGTTTGCATTGTTTGCATATGTTTGCTTGTTTAATGATTCTATTTGAGGATAGGAGTATTAAATATGCAGAGGAATTTAGTATGCAATGTTGAATAATAATTTTAGTGATTTTCTATAGTAGAGAATGGTAAGGTTATTGCATTGATTTATACTAACTTATCTCACGAGTTCTTGTTGAGTTTTGTGTGGATGAAGTTTTTGAGATTTAGGGAAACCATGATATAAAAGAAATTAAGGAGATACAAAAGTTCAATCTTGGGGATGCCCAAGGCATCCCAAGATAATATTTCAAGAAGTCTCAAGCATCTAAGCTTGGGGATGGCCCGGTAGGCATCCCACCTTTCTTCATCAACAATTATCGGTTAGTGTCGGTTGAGCCTAAATTTTTTGCTTCTTCACATGAGTTGTGCTATTCTTGGTATGTCATTTTTTTTGCTTCTGTTTTAATAAAATACTTAAATCTGAAAGTTTTTAAATAAGAGATAGTCCACAATTAGCTACCTATTTACTTAACTAGTCGCTTGATGTTCACTTATATCTTTTTAGAGTAGCTTGTCATTTACTCTTGTGCATCACTTATATCCTATGAGTAAATTGTTGAATGAATTTAATGTCATGAAGTTGAAATTATATCATGCCTACTAGTAGCTTCACATTGGGTTTAGAAGGTGAAACTTTTTGAAGCTTGACAATCACAATATTGGTCATACAAGCAATTCATGAATGATTAGTATAAGGAAGAGAACTTTCACATGCAAATATATTATCTTGGAAATCTTCTATGATTGTGAATACCCATTAATTATTTTCAACCTTGAGAAAATTAGTTGAAGTTGGACAAGGAAGACAATGTAATGAGTTATGGTTGTGTATATTTGCATAGAAGTTATATTGTTATGGATCCTCCAACATGTGGTGTTTGCTTAGGATCTTTTGCTAGCAAAAAATTCGTACTAAGTAGAGATACTACTTGTGCATCCAGAAACCATTAAACTCAGTTTCTTGCCAAGACTGTCCACCATACCTACCTATGGATTGAATAAGATCCTTCAAGTAAGTTGTCATTTGTGCATAAAGCAATAAAAATTGCTCCTAAATATGTTTGATCTTTTATTGTAAGGGAAAATTGAGCGTTGCACGAACTTGGCAAATTAATAAAAGCGAAAGACTGCATAATAAAGGTTGTTATCATAAGGGGCAATATAACGTGACGTTCCTTTGCATTAAGAGTTTGGGCATCCAAAAATTAAAAGCGTATGACAACCTCTGCTTCCCTCTGCGAAGGGCCTATCTTTTACTTTTCAGTATCTACTTTTATGCAAGAGTCAATAGTATGCATTCCCATTTCAACCTCAATTACTCTCTAGTTGGCAGGCATCATGTGGTGGGGAATGATCCAGGCACATATGACCAGTCAAATATATTTGATCATGATTTATTATTGTTGACAATTATCTCTATGATAAACGAGTTAGGAGGCAAAATATTAGGCCCCTATGTTTCTCTGTGTTTGATGGATGCCATTTTTTCTAAGAATATGCTTTGAGTAGTAGCTATATGGAAGACTGTATGATGATTGAGTATGTGGAGCTCTTACTTAGACTTTGTTGAATAAGTTGAATTGCTATTGTTTGGTGACTAAGAATATAGGTTGTTGAGTGTCAAGAGAATTCATTGTTTGAAGCTTAACATGAGAACTGGTTGCTACTTTGTCATGATGAGTTTTATGAGAAAGAGTTGTTGTTATGATGCTAGGAAAAGTGATTGAAATTATCATTGATCAAACTTATGCACTATGCTAGCATTCACTCTTCATAAATTATTTCTTTTATCATTTACCTACTCGAGGACGAATAGGAATTAAGCTTGGGATGCTGATATTTCTCCAACGTATCTATAATTTATGAAGTATTCATACCATGTTTACAACAATTTTATATGGTTTTGGTATGATTTGCATGGAACTAACCCGGACTGACGTTATTTTCAGCAGAACTACCGTGGTATTGTTTTTTGTGCAGAAATGAAATTCTCCAAATGAGTTGAAACTCTTTGACGATTTTTTTGGAACAAAAGAGACCCCCGAAGCTTCGTGGAAGGACCAGAAGGTGAAGGAGTAGGGAATAAGACATCGGGGTGCGCCAGGGGGGCCAAGTGCGCCCTGGTGGGTTGTGCTCACCTCGAGGCCCATCTTCGTGTGATTCCAACACCAAAAAATCCTATAAATAGAGAAACCTTCAGAAATAACCCTAGATCAAAAGTTCCGCTGCTGCAAGCCTCTGTAGCCATGAAAAAACAATTTAGACCCCGTTCCGGCACTCCGCCGGAGGGGGAAACCATCACTGATGACCATCTTCATCATCCCTATGGCCACCATGATGAGGAGGGAGTAGTCCACCCTCGGGGCTGAGGGTTTGTACCAGTAGCTATGTGTTTAATCTCTATCTCTCTCGTGTTCTTGAGATGGCACGATCTTGATGTATCGTGGCTTTGTTAATATAGTTGGATCATATGGTGTTTCTCCCTCTCTATCTTGTTGTGATGAATTGAGTTTTCCCTTTGAGGTTTTGTTTTATCGAATTGAATACTTTTATGGATTTGAGAGCACTTGATATATGTCTTGCATATGAATACCCGTGATGACAATGGGATATTATATTGATTCACTTGATATATGTTTTGGCAGTCAACCCGCAGATTCCCGAGGTGACATTGGGGTAATCTATGCATAGGGGTTTATGCATGTTTTCGTCCTTGTTTCTCCAGTAGAAATCTTGGGGCACTCTTTGAGGTTCTTTGTGTTGGATAGAGTATTATGAATCTGAAATTGTTTGATGCGTATCATATAATTAACTCATGGATACTTGTGGTGACATTGGAGTATCTACGTGACATTAGAGTTGGTTGATGCGTATCATATGGTGTTATTTTAGTATGAACTCTTGGATAGATCTAACGGAAAGAATAACTTTGCGTTATTTTAGTACGAACTCTTGAATAGACCGAACAGAAAGAATAGCTTTAAGGTGGTTTCATACCCTACAAGAATCGTGCCATGGTTTGCTCCTCATCTTTCATGACATTAGCTCGAATCATGTCTATCTCCATTTCCTTGTAATACTCTTCAATGGACTTTGTGCCTTGCTTGAGGAGTTTCAACTTCTTGAAGAGGTCGACTATAGTACGTGGGTACAAAGCGCGCTCTCATGACATCCTTCATTTGAGCCCATGTTGTGATGGGTGGGTCACCTTTTGCTTTGCGGCGCTCAATGACTTGCTCCCACCAAATGAGAACATAGTCTTGGAACTCAAGAAATGTCATGGCGATCTTCTTCTCTTCCTCATAGTTGTGCAAGCGAAAGATCTTGTCAACTTTCAATGCTCATGAAAGGTAGTCTTCGAGATCGTTGCTTCTGGAGAACTTAGGCATGGTGAACTTGAGCTTGCCGTAGCATTGCTCGTCATTATGGTTGGGACGATGGTGATGGTGATGACGCTCTTGTCGTGGAAGAGGGTTTTGAACCGCTTGCTCCGCTTGATTAGCTTGACATTTAGGACATGGAATTCTTGCACGGTTCCTCATTTCTTGAAGTTCCTCAAGACGTGCAGCTTCTTCTTGGCGCTCACGACGGATGGCCTCTTCTTGTAGATGTACTTGGCGGTTACGCGCATTGACGGCTTGAGTTGATTCGCGTAGAGCTTGTTGGGCTTCAAGTGCTTGTTCCTCACGACGTTATTTCTCTTGTCGAAGGGCATCAACATCTTGTTGTTCTTGTCGATCTTGGCGTATTGGAGCTTGCTCTTGGATCGGAGGTTCATTAGCTTGTTGCCGGAGGCGTTCACGTTCACGGAGACGGCCTTGTAAACCATTGCCTTGGAAAGGGTTTTGTGGAGCTTGATGAACTTCATGGTCTTGACGATGATGCGAACGAGCCTTAGGACAACTTGCATCCAAGGAAGATTGCGAAGAATGTCGACTTGAGTGGCTCTGTCTTGAATAGGACGAAGATGTAGAAGAGCGGTTGACCAACAAGGCACGAATTTCATCAATCCTTGCATTGCTCTCTTCTTTTTGTGTGTCAAGCTTGTTGTCGAAGTAGTCTCTTGTACGTTGTTCAGATTTTCGCAAGTCGGTAGCGAGTAGGTCGAGGCGTTCGCTCAATGCTTCATTCTCTTGATACAAAGCTCTTTGCGTGCCGAAGAGGTGGTTCTTGGTGACGTAGTTGTTAGGGTCCTCATCTTGCTCGATGAAGAGTGGGTTGGTAGAAGTAGTTGGACTATCCATAATTGCAAGCAAGTTTGTGAGTGGAAGAAAGGAAAGAACTATACCAAATGTACCTTATCTGATGTTGAGAATGGATCAATGATCACTCAATAATGTAACAAGAAAATAGCACAATTGGTACCGCATCTTGTCGATTCTCACACCTACACAAGTAAGGCTTTTGGAGTAGCTTGGTTAGGATGGTGGCACAAAAATTATGCAATTGTTAGTGAGATTAAAATAATGTTTAAAAAGATTCACAAATTTTCAAATGCAACAAGTAGACCAATAGCAAGGAATGGTACACGAAAACGCACACACGATAGATAAATGGGGTCGTGCGACCAAGGAACGAGCTCAAAATGTGGAATCCACGGAAAATGCTCTTGTTGCACAACTCTAGAGAGACGCTAGCATGATTTCACAATAGGCGGATATGAGACTTGTGCACAACCTAAAAGGCAAAAATGCAACAACCTCCTATCCCAAGTATGCTATGTGTATGACGTTCCAGTGATATGATCCAAGATGATCGAGTGTGACAATCTTAATGTAGTATGATGCTATGGTTCTTGCTTATAAGCTCTTTGCTTACCTTTCTCTTTTGCTTAAAAGCTTTTGGCTCTTTCTCTTTGATCTCTTTCTTTGGCCACTTATGCAAAACTTCACGAACCAAGATAGCAATTGTGTATGCGGAACAAAGATGTTGCACTAGTGATGACAAGATGATACCAAGATGGGTATACCGAGATGATGTGGTATATATGCAATGGGGCTATGATCACTAATGTGCACAAGTAATGTTGCCGGCAATACTCAATGGCTAGTCTCAATAGGCAAGTGATGCAAAAGGAAGGCTAAGAGGTTATCAATGCAATGGCAAGGGAGAGTGTTCGAGAGTGTCGTCGAGGTTACCGCCCTTGCGTACGGTTAATGGTGTCCAAAATGGTGAAGTGGTGTTGTCGATGATGAATTCGTGGGGAAGATGAGTGGCGGTGATGTCGTTGTTGAATCGTCCCTAAGTAGCAGAAACACGTTAGGAAACGGAAACCGCAACTCAAATTCTCAAAGCAAATGTGTCAAAATTGTCTGAGGTTGTAGAGGGTAAGCGATGGTGGTTGCAGAAAGCGGTGGTGGTATGCGGAAGTATTGGTGGTAACCCGGGAAAAATTGGCGAAAGTTAGGCGAATAAGGAGGTGGTGGATGAAGTGGTGCTGCGGGAGGCGGGATGTCCGGGCTTGCGGGCCGGATGTCTGGGGGGCAGATGTCCGGGCTCCAAATCCGTGTTGAACTCGATGGACCTCGGTGAGAAAAGAAAATTTCGGGGCAAAATTCGAGAGATTTCGTGGATGGATTTGGGGGAAAAGTTAAGGGAAGCTAGATCTATGAGTAACACATCAAATCCATGGATCAAATACAATAAAACATCATCACACCAACAAATCAAAAAAATTGGGAGGCTATTTTTTGTGGGGATTTTCAAAATTGGGACAAAACACAACAAAATTAGGCTAGAAAACAAAGAGGGAGACTCCAAAATCGTGATCAACCTTGGCTCATGATACCAAGATGATGTAGGATGGAACCCTAGAGGCCAATCTTTAATGATTGGAGCGGATCCCACCAAGAACACAAAGAACACAAGAGGGGGAAAACATGAGAGAAACGAGAGGAAAACACTCAAACCAACTAAGATCCAATCACACATGTGCTAGATCCGAGTACACAGAGACACACGATCCAAACACAACAAGGGGCGATACAAACGCTGGTAGTCCTTCCCGATCCATGAGGAGACGGGGTCTTGAATCCACGAGGGGGATCTTCCCTTTCAGGGTCTTGAATCCACTTGGGGGATCTTCTCCACGGAGGCCTTGGTCTCCAGTGGAGTAGAGGTACAAGTGGATGAGCAAAGCTCTAATCTCAAATGAGCTACAATATTTGCTAACCATAAAATGTTGGGGAAGTATATATAATCTAGGGGGCGAAGGGATACATGGGCTTCGGCCCTTTACACTGTGCGCAAACAGGGGCCGAATGTCCGGGTAGAGGCCGGATGTCCGAGCCTTCAGGTCGGGCCGGATGTCTGGGCTGGAGTGGGCGGATGTCTGGGGTGGCCTCGGTTGGGTTCTACAAAGAGTGCCGGATTTCCGGGCTAGGGCCGGACGTCCGGGGCACGCGTCGGGCCGGATGTCCGGGCCCTGTAGCTTTGACTGCTGGGCTGCTTCGGCTGATGCTCCAAGGGTCGGATGTCCGAGTCTTGGAGTCGGATGTCCGGGTCCTAGGGACTCCTTTTGGTACTTTCCGTTGGTCCTTTTCATCCATGAACTTGGGGACTTGTCCTTCTTCACATGCATCCTCGAGAGGGTCTTCTTTGTACCTGATCATGCGTAACATCCTGGACTTAGGTAGTAGCCATGTCTCGAGTGGGTCATGTGGAATATCTCTAAGGAGAGATGTCACCTCGGTCTCGAGAGCTCTAGCACGTGCTCGTGTCATCGGTCCTCTTGGCACTTGGGATGATGGTAGGTCCATGGGGATGACCTTGGGATGCACCGCATCACCTAGCCTTCGAATATGGAGGCTCACATCGTCCATTTGGAGTGGCCTCCAAATATTATGTGGTCTGAGGGGCATATGGTGACTGTGATAAACCGCCCTATTTGACTATGTTTGCCATATGGGTGGTTATTATGGCGATTGGGCTGATACGACGTATCTGTTAGAGTTTCTCTAACAAGCAGGAAAGTTGTTGTTACAGAGATTGCGTGCAAATTAGACAGAGATGCTAGAGTGTAACAATTAAAAAATTGATATAAAAATTAGAGGGAGACAGTCCTTGGAAGAGGATGGAGGGGAGGATGAAGCCAGGGAGGAACTGTGCAGGGGACGAGCTGGCAGTGAGGCGGAGAAAGGACAACACCGGCTTGTCCAACGTCGAGGAGGAGGGGTTGAGGAAAACATGGGCGTGTCCATGGGAGGCGACGTCAAAGTTGGTTAGGCTTTGGAGATCATATGGGTCGTTTGCCATGGCCGCATACGCGCGAGTATTGGAGAAGATGGGATCGGAGAGTGGGAAGATGAGATCATGACCTGTTAACGTCGATCGGTAACTTGCGTGTACAACCCATATGGGATGATGTGAGTCGAGTAGTTGTCGGGTGTGGATATTGGAGTCAAGCCTGGAGGAGTAAACGAGCTGAGCTCAAAGAGCATGCGACGTGCGATTTAACGTTGGAACGGGTGGCGACATATGTCGTCATGTACACACAAGATGCGACCTGTAGCAGCAGCCAATGGAGCGGTACCATTTCTTTTTCCATTCCCCTAGGCCGTGGTTTTGTGGTCTAAGGGGAAATATCATGTGCTCCCTAGCTTCCCACGCTTCCTTGTGAGCTCGGCATTGGATTTGAGATTCGACGCTCATTTGAGGAGCTCTGGCAAATTTCCTAAAAAAATAGGAGTCTAGTAATTACTCATAGGTCGAGAAGCTCCATCTGTAGATCCAGCAACCGACGTGAGCTTGTATCACATGAGCACATGATATTTCCTCTATGGTTAAGTGCCCTTTGTTATTTTGGCGCGGCCTCCGGTGTTGCGCATTGTCCTGAAGTAGGCGCTCTGATAACATGCAAAATTGTTAATGTTGTTGTTTAAGCCATGATGAACCTCACTGGAGAGCTCCCTTTATATACTCCTTCCATCTAAAAATAAGTGTCATTATAGTACAACTTTGTAATAAATCAGCGACACTTATTTTGAGACAGAGGAAGTATTAAACATGCAACTTGAGTTACAACATCAGTTACAAATGAGTCGATCATTCATAATCAAGAGAGGACTCTAATCCTTCTATATTCTAGCATTGAGCACTAAATGCTCAATGTTGCTTCATGCTAATGGCAGCAATAACTCATATTCCCTCCGTTCTTAAATATAAGACATTTCAAAGATTTAAACATAGATTACATATGGAGCAAAATGAGTGAAACTACACTAAAATATGTTTATATAATCCGTACGTAGTCCATATTAAAATCTCTTATATTTAGAAATGAAGGGAGTAGTAGTTGTCTTAACAGACAGTGTACAAACTATTGGTCATTACCACGCTCCAGAGTGGGTGGAGCGCGCACTCGAGACAGAAACGAGCACCTGCGTGACCAAGAACCTGAAGCACCTCATGGCGCTGAAGTGGGGGTGGTATAGCTTCGCCAGCATGAATTTGGTCGAATGGTCTTGTCCAGGTCAGGGATGAAGAAATTGAATCTTTTGTCCCAGTTTACTTCTAACTTTGATACCAACCCCCCCCCCCCCAAGATTGACAGGTAGGGCCAGGGCAACTAGCCATTGACACAACACTGGGGCAAATCATCATCCCATGTAAAGTGGGGCAAATGATCCAAATCTCCGTCAGGGACGTGGACACAAGTGGTTGGAGCGGTTGCCTTAGGGCACGAATGTTATGGATATGTAGTGGTTCTAAACCTGAACTTGCAACGGGAAATTTACTTCAGTTTTGTGATGTGAAGCACGTTTTTTGTATTGTGGATTATAAATTTGATGTCTACAAAGTACAGATATGCTCCCTGTTTCCAAATATTTGTCTTTCTAGAGATTTGAATAAGTGACTACATACGAAGCAAAATGATTCAATCTACACTTTAAAATATGTCTACATACATCCATATGTAGTAGTCCATTTGAAATGTCTAGGAAGACAAATATTTGGAAACAGAGGGAGTAGATCGGAGGCAATAGTTGTGCATCCTCTCGCTGCTTCAAGACGACAATGGTGTCAGACATATATATGTACCCACTTCCCACAGCTACAGGTACACGAGGGAAAACTACTAGTACTAACTTAGGTCATTATGCATTTCGTTCAACATAGTCCTTGCATAGCAAACAACATGGCATGGTGATGATACTACACTAAAATAAATAAAAATAAACGGTTACGTCGTCGCCTCCACTGTTCTATTCTAAACACCCAGCCATTATGGCTTCCATGGTGCTGGAGGCGGCGGGGGCGAAGGGAACATTGGCGGCACAGCAGAGAACATGGTGTTCTTGTCCACTCCATGGCCTTCACCCGATAAAGCTACCAATGCTGCGACTAGACCAGCGTTGCCCGCTAGGGTTGGTTCTGTGTAGTTGCGGTTCTTCCGGACGTCTTTGAAGCCGTCATGGCGATCAGGGCCGGCCACCATGGCTCCAACAATGATGTGAGGGTTGGGCTTCTTGGTGTCCCTCCATGTCCAACCCCCTTTGCAGCCAGGGTGAACACCTTTCTTCTTCGGGATCGACGCACCACGATGATGAACACGCTTGGGGTAATGCTTTCCGTGCCCGACCACATAGCTCATCTTCAAAGGATTTTTGCCCAAGATATACTCCATCTGACACATGGAGTGAGTTAGAACCAGGCGCGCAGATTACTATTATACCAGATCAAAAATATGTTCAGATATTCAAATGATAGAAACCTACCTGAGTCCTTGCAAAATTGCGAAGAACCTCGATGGAGTAGAAATGGGGGCCACAATACCACCCAGGGGTATCTGCAGCCTCAAGATAGTCACTGAACAGAGAAGCAAGGAATGCAGCATTGACTACATACTGGAGTGGTTGTGGCTGCCCGTGATTCAACTGTATCAAACCACCTGTAATGCAAGATAATTCAGTAAACTGTCCTGTGAATTCAATAGGCAATCATGTATTTGTTTTTAGCTAGTTGCGACTTCAAACCTTTTGTTCTGTTAAAAGATCTAAAATCTGGAAGATAAGAGCACATGATGGTGCTGGTTTGGTTGTGGTATGTCCTTAACATCTCTTCATACGGATACCCAGGACTCAAGAAGAGCCTTAACCGGCTCAGAAGAACCTGGAACGTCAAACAATGCAAAATAAGTAAAGGTAAGTCATATTAATTATCAATATAACTTTTATTTTGCAAGCTAGGGCACATGGTAATACAAAAACTTAGCCCTAAATTCTTCTACAAAGCAACGCTAACATGCTGTATGACACCTAAACTGAAACCTGTTGTATAGTGTTTTTTATGAAATCCTACTGTATAGCTAACTGACAGTGGTTTGCTTGGATTGTCACATGGTTCTTTACAAGCATAAACATCAGATTCTGCAAATAACGAATTTCTCAACTAGGTAATCCAAAATGTAGGTTCCATGCTGAAGGCTGTTTTCATTATGGCTATCCTTTTCAAGGATATAAGAATTCCAAAGTACAGAAGATGAAAACATGATAACACTGACATGGTTTCAACAGAATCCTAGGTATATCCACCAAGCAGGAATCCTTTTGTGCTACAATCGTAAGTGCCCTGTACTTAGGCAGCATTAATGCTTATCACATGGTAGGACAAGTTGGCTACACGCTTTACTAGTACTGCAGGTAAACTGGGTGAGATATTATAAAGAAATTTGGTCACAATAGTACTATAACCTGACGGTCAGTGTGTTAGACATGGAATCTACTCCCTCCGGTCCCATAATGTAAGACGGTTTTTTGACTCTAGTGTAGTGTCAAAAAACATCTTACGTTATGGGACGGAGGGAGTACTTGACAAGTATCATGCAAACTATAATGCCAATGGGTCAGCATGGGGAATGTCTCAAGAATTAAACGAAACCAAGTTACACTAATATATTTACCTGTGCACCAGGGAGCTTATTATCCCAGCTGAACACCCCATAGTTCGGGGGACGAGAGAAAACGTGAGCATGATTTGCAAGATTGGCATCCGTTGCGAACTGCAGGTATGATGAATTGCCAGTTGCGAGGTACATCCACGAACCACCCCACATATATTCATCCCAGTAACCGGTTGAATTGTAGAACTTTGCAGCATCTGACCGGGGTAGACTATATGTTTGACGACTACCTCCCTTCCTTGCAAAGTCCCAGACGGTGGTAGCACCGTGTAACAGCTTGTGGGAGTAAACCCTGTTATCCTTGAACACAATGGATGCTGCGGCCAATGCTGCGGCCATCTCAGCACCAAGATCAGGGCAAGTGTGGCACTCGGTGACTGGACGTGGGTAGTCGATGTCCTCTGGCCTCATCCAACAATAATGATCATTGGGCTGACTCGGACCGTCTGACATTGCAGCACCACCCACCTGCGCCCTCAAACAAAATTCACATTAGGAATGAACCGAGTGGCAGGAACTTCGTGTCCATGTATGTATATCCAGAGTTGGTTTTTACCTGTGCAATCAAGCGATCAATGGAATGTGCCGTGGAGTTGAAGGTCTTCAATAGGTAGTCGGCCCCCCACTTAATAGTGTCACGGACATGGCCAAGTTCCCCAGCAGCCTCGTACTTAGCATTGTACTCGATGACGCTCCAGCTGAGGAGGGTCATGGAGAAGGCAGATGCGAAGTTGAATTTCACAGCGCTTCCGCCGTCATAGTAGCCACCAGAGAGGTCTCGCCGGGCGTCCGAGCGTCCGTCCTTGAGGCACGAGTCGCCGCGCCATGGTACATTGTTGTGCTTCGGCAGCTTCCCGGCTGCAGAAATTTTGCAGAAGAAACAGATGAAAAAAAAAACTCAGAGCAAACAGATCAATCAAATAAAATACTATATTTTTAATTGGGAGGATCATTCTTCAAAATCTTCAGAATGGATCTGGTGGGTGGGAGGGTTTAAGGGCAACTGTCCTCCCCCATTCAGGCAAGGAACCCCCAAATGATGAATTTACATCTACAAAACCACCAGAAACACCTCATAAAGAAAATCTCGCATTTGCGGTTCGGCGCAGCTCACGCCTTAAATCAGAACCAAAACTCCGGTCGGAACAATTACGAAAAGAACATCCGCTGGATCGAAAAGCATCAAAACCTAATCTTTGAAACCGAAAATGAAGGGCGGAGGACAGCAGAGGGGCACTGACATTTCTGGGCATTGAAGAACATGAGCGCCTTGCGCAGCGCGAGGGTGAACTGGTCCAGCGGCGCGGGCGGGGCTTGGTGCCTGGGGACGGCCTTGGCAATCCCCGCGGCGATCCCCGCGAGCGCGGCAGCGGCGAGGAGCAGGCCGAGCGTCCAGAGGAAGAGCTTGCGGCTGACGAGGAGGCATCCGAGGTCGACGTACCTCTTCTTCTTGCGGCCCTGGTCGCCGGGCCCCGCGAGCAGCCAGCTCTGCTGCGTCTCGTCGAGCGTCCGCGAGAGCGCCGCCCGGTCGAGGTCGAGGTTCCGGCTCCGGTCGTCGTCCGTGGCCGAGTCGTGGCATATCTCGAGCGGGCCGCCCCACGGGTCCCTCCCGTACATGCTCATCTCGCCCCCCGCCGGCCCGCCCGATCCCACAGATCCCCTACCACCTGCAATGCCGCGGGCGCGCCTCCGCCGCCGCCGCCGGCTTGGAATGGGAACGGAAGGGTTGGTTTTTGGCGTGCGTGGGGGGCGAGGTGAAGTGGGGAGGAGGGATTTAAGTGTGGGGGAGTGTATTAGGGACGGACCGGGTGCTTTGGCCGTTTGCTTAACAAAGTACTCCTAGTACTGGCACTGGTATCGCTGTGTTGTGTTGGGTCCGGCGATAGCGATGGGTGCTTTACGAGATGGAGAACTGTTTTCGTTTTCTTGTTTGACCATGGTCGTTCGTTTGGGCTTAGGAAGGAGAAGCGATTTTAATTGTTTCGTCTTTGTTTATAGTCGCCCATATCTCTGTCAGAGTTCTCTCCTGTTTGTTTATCATATGAATCACCTGTCCTCGCTATTATTAATTCGCAAAAAATAGACTACTGTATTATTGTTCTTCTCTGAGATAAATAAAGGGATAGATAATTTCAGGGCATTCGACAATATGGAACGTGTACAATGGATTTTGGAGCCGGCATCCACCTGCGCAATCTCTGCACCGCAGGAATCACGTGAAACTTGAGTGTCGGAAATGAAATGTTGTTTAAATACTACTCCCTCCGTTTCAAAATAAATGACCCAACTTTATACTATGTGTAGTATAAAGTTGGGTAATCTATTTTGAAACGGAGGGAGTAACATACAAACTGACAAAACATTTCCGTAGTTGATTCAAGTGGTAGGGCAATGTACAATGGTTTATCTTAGTCTCATCTTAAATTTTGCATTTAATTTAGAAATGACAAAAAAAGAGTCTACAATGGATGGGTCATCTTTTAGCCTTATCTTTAATAACTAGAAATTTTTCATAAAAAGGTGATGAGACATATTATATTAAGAGGTCATCTCTTGTCTTTTTTTAAATAAGGGAAGCAAGCTTTTTCTTACGAGTTCTTTCTCCTTCATTCATCATTTAGGCCAACTCCACCGCGCGACCCTATCTTGTCCGGCCCCATCCGTTGGGGTAAAAGAGACAAATCAGGCTGTCCAGCGCGCGACGGCCCGGACTCATCTTGTCCGTTTTGTGTCCGGACCGACCCATTTCGAGCGCAAACTTGCGCCTGATTTGGGTCGCCGCGGACGGCAAACGGACGCGCACTCGTCCGTGCCGGAACCACGTGGCAGGCGACCACCTACCTCCCATCCGCCAACATAAATGCGCACGGGCGGGTGGCCCCACCTGTCCTCCGGCCATCGAACGGTCATCGTCCTTCTTAAATGGGAGCCGTGGACCGGTCTTCGTCCTCATCTCCACTTTCCCACTCCGGCCCCTCTCTGCCCCCTCGAAAGCCGACTCCGCCCTAGCCGCTCCCTGTCCTCGAACTCGCCGGCCAACCGCAGTCATGGGGTTCTGGAACTACAACCGCAAGGGGAAGCACGACCGCGAGGCCGGCTCCTCCTCGGGCCGCCGCCGCGACTCCGTGAAGAAGGAGGAGCCCGCGTCACTGCCGCGCTCCTCTCGTCGAGCCCCCGCGCCGCCTCCCTTCACCATTGCCCCTAGGCCCACCGGCGAGCGCGCCCAGCAGTACCTCTGTGCGGACGTGTGCCGGCGCTACTGGGAGACGAGGACGCCGGTCCCGTGGAGCGACGTCCACCTCCCCAATGGATGGCACCTCGGCGCCGACCGGGTTCCGATCCCGCCGGTGCCCGTGGGCGGCCGTGCGCGCCGCGATGAGATCGAGCGCCGCCGCCGCCTCCTCCCCGACGACCTGTACTACGACGACAAGTACGCCCCCGATTCCGTGCTGTGGGACACATGGCTCCAGTACGAGCACGACACGCGCCGCGCGCCGTACTTCGCTGGCATGGTGTCGGGGCCGCGGCGGGCACGTCTAGAGGTGCGCGGTCTCACGCCCGTGCCGTCGCCTTCCCCGTCTCCGTCGCCACCTCCAGCTCCTCGCATGACAGCGGAGGAGGAGGCCCGTCTCATGCAGCGTGTCATGAAGGACTCCATGAACACGCACGACGAGCGGTAATGGGACGGCTTGGAGGAGGCCATGGCACTCTCTGCCGCCGGCGACGTCGTCTTCCCGAAGCTGCAAATGGCAGCCGTTAAGGATGAGGAGAGGAAGGAGGAGGCGATGGAGGAGGAGCCGGTGGCCGCGTTCCAGCCGGCCCTGGTGGGCCCGCAATGGAGCTGGTCGTGCACCGCGCCGGAGATGGCCGGCGCCGTGGGGGCGTGAACTGGTGCCCCACGCTGCCGCGGTCACCGAGCGGGATGCCTCACCACGGGAGGAGGTGGTGCAGGCACCTCCGGCCTTCCAGGCCGCCCCCGTGTACCACGCGCCGCCGTCCCACCTCTGGACACCGCCGTCCCACGTCAACCTCGTCAGGGACGACGACGACACCGGCGGCCACTGATGAAGACGGCGAGGGCCATGGCATCGACGGGCGCGGCTGGAGCGCGGCGGCGTTTTTTATTTTTTATGTTAATTATGACACTATATGAACCGCTAAACTGGGTCGTTTTGTGGCGGTAACCCCCCTAACTAAGTTTTATGTTTATTAAACTGCGCTTATTTACTTTTTTTAGTCATTTTATTTAATTTTTTCTGTTTTTTTAATCATGTCCAACGCGGACGTGATTTGGGGTGCGACCGCGCGGTGGGCGCACACACGACCCAACAGACAAGGCCGGTCATGGGCGAACCCATCGGCGTCCCAAAGGGACAAAATCCGGTCAAACCGGACGTCCGTTTGGGGTCGTGCGGTGGAGTTGGCCTTAGGCTGGTCATAGTGGGAGTAACTTAGACTAGTGTCATATGCATGACACTAGTCTAAGTTACTACCTTCACAATGCAAAGTAACATAATAATAGTATCATGGATGGCTTCATTTATTAACTTGACTCATCTTGTCTCGGGAAGCGCTATGTTACAGTAACATATTATGTTACTTGTCATGTAAGCAAGATTTTCTTGAAATGCTCTATGTTTACTACCTAAGTTAGGGCATATCCAGCCGTTGGCGTCCCCCGGAGGCGTTTTTTCGCCGCCTGCGGGGTGCCGGCGAAGATTTTGACCCTGGGACGAAATTTTTCCTAGCCGCCCCCTCACCCAAGACGCATTTCGAGGACGCGTGGCGGCACCGCAGCTCGACACCGTCTCCAGCACCATCGAGGACGCCTGCCACCGTCCGCCGCACGCTCCTTGGCACGGGCCTCGCCGCCGCGTACCACCATCCCTCCTTGGCACGGCATGTGCAGCAGCCACACCGCCCGCGAGGTCAACGAGCGAGGAGAGGAGGGAGGAGGAAGGAGGAGGAAGGGGGGCACCTGGCCGCGCCCGCGCTTGGCCGCGCGCGCCCTCCGTGGCCGGCGCCGACGAGGACGGAGAGGAGGGAGGAGGAGGAAGGGACCTGCCCGCTCGCGCCCTCCGTGGCCTGCTCGCGCCTTGCCCTCGCCGTCCTGCACCTCCCTCGACCTCCCTCGCCGTCCTGCCCTCACCGTCCTGCACCTCCCTCGCCGTGCAGAGGGGTGGCGGGGCGGCGCGGGCTGGCTGGCAGGAGGCCGGGCGCGCGACACAGAGGGGTGGCGGTGCGGCGCAGAGGGGTGGAGGTCGGCTGGCTGGCGAGAGGCCGGGCGCGGCGACCCGACGCGGGACGCGGCCGCAGATGGCTGGCGGGGCGGCGCGCGCAGCCGGGCGCGGCGGCGACGCGGCGGGCCTGAGCTGCGGGAAGGCAGTGGGGCAGGGCGGTCGGGCGCGGCGACGACGCGGCGGGAGCTGCGGGAAGGCACCAGGCATGGCAAGAGAAAGCAGACGGAGAGAGAGGGAAGGTGGGGCTCTGCGACGAAAAAGTGGAGAAAGCGACGGGGGAGTGGCTGCAGGTGGGCCACAGGAGGCAAAAAAGTGGCGCCGGCACGCCCAGCTGCCCCCCGGGGAGCTGGGTTCGGGGTGGTACTACCGGCGCTATTTTTCTATAAATCCGGCGAAAAGTGACGCTTTGGGGGCGTGATTGAGGATTTTTTGCCGTCGGCGCCCAAAAAATGGCTTGGGGAGGCTTCTTGAGGGGCCGGCTAGAGATCACTTTTAAGATAGAACTATGGTACATGCCCATATAGCGTAGGGATGAATAAATGCACTTTTGCGTGTTGAGCTGTGGCGCAATCTTATCGCTCAGGGCAGCCGCTTTTTTCATTCTCATTCACCACCGTGCCGTGCGCGTTCCTTCCTAGCAAAGGAACCCAGCCTTACCCTCATCAATCAATCAATCAAAAGAAGAAGAAAAAGGAGCTTCACCTCCACCTTTCCTTTCGTAGCTCCAACATGACGATGTGGCACCTCACTGTTCCGTTCCCTTTTAACCTTATTAACTTGTTGCCGGCGAGAAAGGCGTTTTGGAGGCCGAGCTCCATGGAGGCCTTTATTTCAAAAAAATTCAAATTCAAACTTTTATAGTTCAAAAAATTCTGAAAAAAAATATGCGTGTATGTAAGGATGTAACTCATATGTGTGTAAAAATTCATGATGAAATACCTTGAGTTGCGACCTGTATAAAAAAGACAAATCCATGGCCTGGGAGGATGAATAGTATCATGTGTTAAACAACCCCATATTTGTCTTTTTTGCACAGCCCTCATTTCAATGTATTTTGAACTGAAAATTTACACACATGTGTATTATGCCTTCATGTATATCTGTGATCTTTTTCAGAATTTTTTGAGATGTAAAAATACGAATTTCAATGAAATTTCAAATCTGAATCTGAAGGCCTCACTGGAGCCCGAGCTCCAAAAGGGATTTCCGGTTGCCGGCCAGCATTATGATTTATGATGCATCTCCCTCCTGTTGCGTGCCGAACCCCGCGATAGCCAATTCGGGTTTGGGTAGTTCGACTCTGATGATTTTGAGGGGCTGGGATTGCTAACACTGTTTTTCAGACACCAGGTTCTGGACTCGCTGAGAGGACGCTCTGGGTCTGCCCGTAGTGGAGTGGATACAGCTGGATGCTGCTCCATTCTGGAGGCTGGGAGGACGGAACGCCACCGCACCAGCGTGTGTGTGCTTGCCAGAGGAGGGGAACGCCGCCGCGTCATCACACCACACCATAGACTTCAACTCGGTCAGACTGGTTGGACTCGCGGGGTTTTGGAGCGGTGCCGCGTCGGGGATTTATTGGCTGGCTGGAATTTGGATTCCTTCCTTACCTGTGCTGCCCGTGCCTGCAAAGCTTGCCGCCGCAGCTCCGGAATTTACGTATTCACCACATCTCTAACCCTGACATGTAAACAGATATTATATTTGTCCGCCGATGCCTTCGAACTTGTGTGCGGATAATTGCGGGAGCCGATCATCTAACTATGCTTATATGCATTTCAAACCGGATTTGAACAAACAGAAAGATTTTCATGCAAACGGGTTGATTTCTGTTTAAATTGGACAACATTCATTACATTTTTGATATATTTTATGGGTCGCGCTAACTGCCACACGTGTGGCAGGAAAGGAGACGCACCACACGTCTCTAATGTAAATAGATTGCCACGTCATCACATGCATGCATGCAGGAATCTTTTTGGATTTTCAGTTTTTAAAATGTTTTATCTCTTAAACGAAAAATTTGATTGAAAATCCATTTTCATCATTAAATCCCTCGCGATGAGATCTTCGAAACTAGATCCCATGTTAATATGTTTTGATGAAAAAAAAATGGATTAAAAGTTGCCATGTCTATTGCATATGAATTGCCATGATGTTTACACTGAAGTTGTTATGATATGTTTCAGCTATTTTCTTCTACATATAAAAGTAAATTTTGACATTTATAAAACGGGGAATTAAGAAACTAGACTTGCCATGAACCATAAACTAAAATTGCCATGATACATGCACGTAAAATTGCCATGGTTCATACAAAAAATAATTTTCATGGTCAAAGTACTGGAGTTGTCATCATCAAAATACTAAAATTGCGATGATCTACAAACTAAAATTGCCGCATGGCAACTTTAGTTTAAGCCCTATGGCAACTGCAGTGTAAACATCATGGCAACTTTTGGCAAAAAAAAAATTCGTCGAAACATATCAACATGGGGTCTAGTTTGAAGATCTTGTCGAGACGGATTTAATGGTGAAAATGGATTTTTAGTTCGCTTTTTTATTTAGGAGATACAATATTTTTAGCCGAAAACCAAAAAAAAAACTGCTGATGTCATCTATTCATATGTGGCAAAATGAATGGTGATGGAGGCGTGTGAGCGATGTGCAAACGCCCACACGTGTGGGCGTTAACATTTCCGTATTTTATTAAGCACTAAGGGCATCTTCAAGGCGGACCCGTAAATCTCTCGCTACCGTTCGGACCGCGGAAGCCATCCAACGCCGACCTGTATCGGTCCACGGAGCAGTCCAAACGCAATCCCGCAAACCGGAGACAAAAGTGGGGGAGGTTTGGGAGAGTCCAGACTGATCCCAAGCCCGCTACTGACCGTCCTGGCCCACAAAAACTCGTCACCCGCCCCTCCAGCTCTTTTCTTCTGATGCACGCGCCGCTTACTGCGCCGCATTCATGCCGGCCCAGAGCACGTGCAAGCCGACATTGGTGCCGTAATGTGACCGGAGGGAAGGAGGGAGGGCGGCACTGATCGACGCGACCTCTCGGCAGTCGTCGCTTCAATGCAGACACAGGTTCCCGAGGAACCAACTCCGGTAGCTGCGCCGCATTGAAGCGACTGACCGACCCTTCACCTGGTCCTCGTCGCGGCTATTTAAGTCATGCGCGAAGTTGCACAGTGATGCACCACACCCTCCCCCTCCCCGAGCACCGGCCCCCTCCCCCATCTCCGTGCCCCGAGCCCGCCCCTCCCCCTCTTTGACCCAAGCCGCGGCAATGTCAAAGTCGTGGTGCTCCGCGCCGGCAGGCGGAGTAGGTGGAAGCTCCTCCTCCGACGGGTCCTGGCGCCGCCGCAGACGCTCTCCAGGCCCGTCAGCGTCCATGGCGACCGGCTCCTCCACCACGGAGGAGATCATCATCTCCTCTGATGACGAGGAGGAGCAGGCGCCGCCGCAGTAGCCACCCCGACTCCTCAAGGAGGCCGCTCTGACGAACGAAGATTTCGCCCCGACTCCTCGAAATAATGATGGAGCGGTCGTTCCATGATATGGGGTCGTCATCTCCGTTGTCGGCGCGCGTGAAGGAGGAGTCGACCTCCCTGCCGCGCTACCGCATCAAGACCGAGCAGGCGTCCATGCTTCTGCCGGTGAAGGAGGAGTCAGCCTCGGCCCGACAGAACCGTGACATCCAGATTGGACGCTGCATCAAGGACGAGCCAGCCACACCCCGCACCACCGTGGCGTCCAGGTCGGACGCCGCGTCAAGGACGAGCCTACGTCCCCGCCGCGCAGCCGCTACGGTAGCATTGACGCGCCATTCTCGCCGTTACGCCGCCACTGCCTCGCCGTCAAGGAGCTGCTGTTGGGGAACGTTGCAGAAAATAAAAAATTTCCTACGGTTTCACCAAGATCCATCTATGAGTTCATCTAAGCAACGAGTGAAAGGAGAGATGCATCTACATACCACTTTGTAGATCGCGAGCGGAAGCGTTGAAAAGAACGGGGTTGAAGTAGTCGTTCTCGTCATGATCCTATCACCGGAGATCCTAGCGCCGAATGGACGGCACCTCCACGTTCAACACACGTATGGTCAGCGTGACGTCTCCTCCGTCTTGATCCAGCAAGGGGGAAGGAAAGGTTGATGATGATCCAGCAGCACGACGGTGTGGTGGTGGATGCAGCAGAACTCAGGCAGGGCTTCGCCAAGCTGCTGCGGGAGGAGGACGAGGTGTAGCAGGGGGAGGGAGGCGCCAAGACTTGGGTGTCGCTGCCCTCCCCCCTGCCCTCCTTTATATAGGCCCCTAGGGGGGGCGCCGGCCCTGGGAGATCAATCTCCCAAGGGGGGCGGCGGCCAAGGGGGGTGGAGTGCCCCCCAAGGCAAGTGATGCCCCCCCTCCACCTAGGGTTTCCAACCCTAGGCGCAGGGGGGGCCCAAGGGGGGGGGCGCACCAGCCCACTAGGGGCTCGTTACCCTCCCACTTCAGCCCACGGGGCCCTCCGGGATAGGTGGCCCCACCCGGTGGACCCCCGGGACCCTTCCGGTGGTCCCGGTACAATACCGGATGACCCCGAAACTTTCCCGATGGCCGAAACAGCACTTCCTATATAGTTTTCTTTACCTCCGGACCATTCCGGAACTCCTCGTGACGTCCGGGATCTCATCCGGGACTCCGAACAACATTCGGTTTGCTGCATACTCATATTCATACAACCCTAGCATCACCGAACCTTAAGTCTGTAGACCCTACGGGTTCGGGAGACATGCAGACATGACCGAGACGGCTCTCCGGTCAATAACCAACAACGGGATCTGGATACCCATGTTGGCTCCCACATACTCCTCAATGATCTCATCGGATGAACCACGATGTCGAGGGTTCAAGCAACCCCGTATACTATTCCCTTTGTCAGACGGTATGTTACTTGCCCGAGACTCGATCGTCGGTATCCCAATACCTCGTTCAGTCTCGTTACCGGCAAGTCACTTTACTCGTACCGTAATGCATGATCCCGTGACCAGACACTTGGTCACTTTGTGCTCATTATGATGATGCACTACCGAGTGGGCCCAGTGATACCTCTCCGTAACACGGAGTGACAAATCCCAGTCTCGATCCGTGTCAACCCAACAGACACTTTCGGAGATACCTGTAGTGCACCTTTATAGTCGCCCAGTTACGTTGTGACGTTTGGTACACCCAAAGCACTCCTACGGTATCCGGGAGTTACACGATCTCATGGTCTAAGGAAGAGATACTTGACATTGGAAAAGCTCTAGCAAAAACGAACTACACGATCTTGTGCTTTGCTTAGGAATGGGTCTTGTCCATCACATCATTCTCCTAATGATGTGATCCCGTTGTCAACGACATCTAATGTCCATAGTCAGGAAACCATGACTATCTGTTGACCAACGAGCTAGTCAAATAAAGGCTTACTAGGGACGTATTGTGGTCTATGTATTCACACGTGTATTACGATTTCCGGATAATACAATTATAGCATGAATAAAAGACAATTATCATGAACAAGGAAATATAATAATAATCTTTTATTATTGCCTCTAGGGCATATTTCCAACAGTCTCCCACTTGCACTAGAGTCAATAATCTAGTTACATTGTGATGAATCGAACACCCATAGAGTTCTGGTGTTGATCATGTTTTGCTCGCGAGAGAGGTTTAGTCAACGGATCTGCGACATTCAGATCCGTATGTACTTTGCAAATATCTATGTCTCCATCTTGAACATTTTCACGGATGGAGTTGAAGCGACGCTTGATGTGCCTGGTCTTCTTGTGAAACCTGGGCTCCTTGGCAAGGGCAATAGCTCCAGTGTTGTCACAGAAGAGTTTGATCGGCCCCGACGCATTGGGTATGACTCCTAGGTCGGTGATGAACTCCTTCACCCAAATTGCTTCATGCGCTGCCTCCGAGGCTGCCATGTACTCCGCTTCACATGTAGATCCCACCATGACGCTCTGCTTGCACCTGCACCAGCTTACTGCTCCACCATTCAACATATACACGTATCCGGTTTGTGACTTAGAGTCATCCAGATCTGTGTCGAAGCTAGCGTTGACGTAACCCTTTATGACGAGCTCTTCGTCACCTCCATAAACAAGAAACATGTCCTTTGTCCTTTTCAGGTACTTCAGGATATTCTTGACCGCTGTCCAGTGTTCCTTGCCGGGATTACTTTGGTACCTACCTACCAAACTTACGGCAAGGTTTACATCAGGTCTGGTACACAGCATGGCATACATAATAGATCCTATGGCTGAGGCATAGGGGATGACGCTCATCTCTTCTTTATCTTTTGCCGTGGTCGGGCATTGAGCCGAGCTCAATCTCACACCTTGCAGTACAGGCAAGAACCCTTTCTTGGACTGATCCATTTTGAACTTCTTCAAAATCTTATCAAGGTATGTGCTTTGTGAAAGACCTATGAGGCGTCTCGATCTATCCCTATAGATCTTGATGCCTAATATGTAAGCAGCTTCTCCAAGGTCCTTCATTGAAAAACACTTATTCAAGTAGGCCTTAATGCTGTCCAAGAATTCTATATCATTTCCCATCAAAAGTATGTCATCTACATATAATATGAGAAATGCTATAGAGCTCCCAGTCACTTTCTTGTAAACACAGGCTTCTCCATAAGTCTACATAAACCCAAACGCTTTGATCATCTCATCAAAGCGAATGTTCCAACTCTGAGATGCTTGCACCAGCCCATAAATGGATCGCTGGAGCTTGCACACTTTGTTAGCATTCTTACGATCGACAAAACCTTCCGGCTGCATCATATACAGTTCTTCCTTAAGATGCCCGTTAAGGAATGCCGTTTTGACGTCCATCTACCATATCTCATAATCATAGTATGCGGCAATTGCTAACATGATTCGGACGGACTTAAGCTTCACTACTGGAGAGAAAGTCTCATCGTAGTCAATCCCTTGAACTTGCCGATAACCCTTAGCGACAAGTCGAGCTTTATAGATGGTTACATTACCATCCGCGTCCGTATTCTTCTTAAAGATCCATTTGTTTTCTATCGCTCGCCGATCATCGGGCAAGTCAGTCAAAGTCCATACTTTGTTTTCATACATGGGTTCTATCTCAGATTACATGGCTTCAAGCCATTTGTTGGAATCTGGGCCCGCCATCGCTTCTTCATAGTTCGAAGGTTCACCGTTGTCTAACAACATGATTTCCAGGACAGGGTTGCCATACCACTCTGGTGTGGAACGTGTCCTTGTGGACCTACGAAGTTCAGTAGCAACTTGATCAGAAGTACCTTGATCATCATCATTAATTTCCTCTCCAGTCGGTGTAGGCACCACAGGAACATTTTCCTGAGCTGCACTACTTTCCGGTTCAAGAGGTAGTACTTCATCGAGTTCTACTTTCCTCCCACTTACTCCTTTCGAGAGAAACTCTTTTTCCAGAAAGGATCCGTTCTTGGCAACAAAGATCTTGCCCTCAGATCTTAAATAGAAGGTATACCCAATGGTTTCCTTAGGGTATCCTATGAAGACGCATTTTTTCGACTTGGGTTCGAGCTTTTCAGGTTGAAGTTTCTTGACATAAGCATCGCATCCCCAAACTTTTAGAAACGACAGCTTAGGTCTCTTCCCAAACCATAATTCATACGGTGTCGTCTCAATGAATTTAGACGGTGCCCTATTTAAAGTGAATGTAGTTGTCTCTAGAGCGTATCCCCAAAATGATAGCGGTAAATCGGTAAGAGACATCATAGATCGCATCATATCCAATAGAGTGCGATTAGGACGTTCGGACACACCGTTATGCTGAGGTGTTCCAGGCGGCATGAGTTGTGAAATGATTCCACATTTTCTTAAGTGTGTACCAAATTTGTGACTTAAATATTCTCCTCCACGATCCGGTCGTAAGAGTTTTATCTTTCGGTCACGTTGATTCTCTACTTCATTCTGAAATTCCTTGAACTTTTCAAAGGTCTCAGACTTGTGTTTCATCAAGTAGACATACCCATATCTACTCAAGTCATCAGTGAGAGTGAGAACATAACGATATCCCCCGCGAGCCTCAACGCTCATTGGACCACACACATCAGTATGTATGATTTCCAATAAGTTGGTTGCTCGCTCCATTGTTCCGGAGACGAAGTCTTGGTCATTTTGCCCATGAGGCATGGTTCGCATGTGTCAAATGATTCATAATCGAGAGACCCTAAAAGTCCATCGGCATGGAGCTTCTTCATGCGCTTGACACCAATGTGACCAAGGTGGCAGTGCCACAAGTATGTGGGACTATCGTTATCAACTTTACATCTTTTGGTATTCACGCTATGAATATGTGTAACATTACGTTCGAGATTCATTAAGAATAAACTATTGACCATCGGGGCATGACCATAAAACATATCTCTCATATAAATAGAACAACCATTATTCTCGGATTTAAATGAGTAGCCATCTCGTATCAAACGAGATCCAGATACAATGTTCATGCTCAAACTTGGCACTAAATAACAATTATTGAGGTTCATAACTAATCCTGTGGGTAAATGTAGAGGTAGCGTGCCGACAGCGATCACATCGACCTTGGAATCATTCCCGACGTGCATCGTCACCTCGTCCTTCGCCAATCTCCGCTTATTCCGCAGCTCCTGCTGTGAGTTACAAATGTGAGCAGCGGCATCGGTATCAAATACCCAGGAGTTACTACGAGTACTGGTAAGGTACACATCAATTACATGTATATCAAATATACCTTTGGTGTTGCCAGCCTTCTTGTCCGCTAAGTATTTGGGGCAGTTCCGCTTCCAGTGACCCTTCCCCTTGCAATAAAAGCACTCAGTCTCAGGCTTGGGTCCATTCTTTGACTTCTTCCCGGCAACTGGCTTACCAACATCTTTGCCGTCCTTCTTGAAGTTCTTCTTACCCTTGCCCTTCTTGAACTTAGTGATCTTATTGACCATCAACACTTGATGTTCTTTCTTGATTTCAACCTCTGCTGACTTCAGCATTGAGAATGCTTCAGGAATGGTCTTCACCATCCCCTGCATATTGTAGTTCAACACAAAGCTCTTGTAGCTCGGTGGGAGTGACTGAAGGATTATGTCAATGACCGCCTCTTTCGGGAGGTTGATCTCCAACTAGGACAGGCGGTTGTGCAACCCAGACATTTTGAGTATGTGCTCACTGATAGAACTGTTTCCCTCCATCTTACAACTATAGAACTTGTCGGAGACTTCATATCTCTCGACCCGGGCATGAGCTTGGAAAACCATTTTCAACTCCTCGAACATCTCATATGCTCCGTGCTTCTCAAAACGCTTTTAGAGCCCCGGTTCTAAGCTGTAAAGCATGCCGCACTGAACGAGGGAGTAATCATCAGCACGTGATTGCCAAGTGTTCATAACGTCTTGGTTCTCTGGGATGGGTGCTTCACCTAGCGGTGCATCTAGGACATAATCTTTCTTGGCTGCTATGAGGATGATCCTCAGGTTCCGGACCCAGTCCGAATAGTTGCTGCCATCATCTTTCAGCTTGGTTTTCTCTAGGAACGCGTTGAAGTTCATGTTGACATGAGCGTTGGCCATTTGATCTACAAGACATATTTTGCAAAAGTTTTAGACTAAGTTCATGATAATTAAGTTCATCTAATCAAATTATTTAATGAACTCCCACTCAGATTAGACATCCCTCTAGTCATCTAAGTGTTACACGATCCGAGTCGACTAGGCCGTGTCCGATCATCACGTGAGACGGACTAGTCATCATCGGTGAACATCTCCATGTTGATCGTATCTTCCATACGACTCATGTTCGACCTTTCGGTCTCTGTGTTCCGAGGCCATGTCTGTACATGCTAGGCTCGTCAAGTTAACCCTAAGTGTTCTGCATGTGTAAATCTGTCTTACACCCGTTGTATGTGAACGTAAGGATCTATCACACCCGATCATCACGTGGTGCTTCGAAACGACGAACTTTAGCAACGGTGCACAGTTAGGGGGAACACTTTCTTGAAATTATTATAAGGGATCATCTTATTTACTACCGCCGTTCTAAGTAAACAAGATGCATAAAACATAATAAACATCACATGCAATTATATAAGTAGTGACATGATATGGCCAATATCATATAGCTCCTTCGATCTCCATCTTCGGGGCTCCATGATCATCTTCGTCACCGGCATGACACCATGATCTCCATCATCATGATCTCCATCATTGTGTCTTCATGAAGTTGTCACGCCAACGACTACTTCTACTTCTATGGCTAACGCATTTAGCAATAAAGTAAAGTAATTTACATGGCGTTCTTCAATGACACGCAGGTCATACAAAAATAAAGACAACTCCTATGGCTCCTGCCGGTTGTCATACTCATCGACATGCAAGTCGTGATTCCTATTACAAGAACATGATCTCATACATCACAATATATCATTCATCATTCATCACAACTTCTGGCCATATCACATCACATGACAATTGCTGCAAAAACAAGTTAGACGTCCTCTAATTGTTGTTGCATCTTTTACGTGGCTGCAATTGGGTTCTAGCAAGAACGTTTTCTTACCTACGAATAACCACAACGTGATTTTGTCAACTTCTATTTACCCTTCATAAGGACCCTTTTCATCTAATCCGCTCCAACTAAAGTAGGAGAGACAGACACCCGCTAGCCACCTTATGCAACTAGTGCATGTCAGTCGGTGGAACCTGTCTCACGTAAGCGTACGTGTAAGGTCGGTCCGGGCCGCTTCATCCCACAATACCGCTGAAGCAAGAAAAGACTAGTAGCGGCAAGCAAGTTGACAAGATCTACGCCCACAACAAAATTGTGTTCTACTCGTGCAATAGAGAACTACGCATAGACCTAGCTCATGATGCCACTGTTGGGGAACGTTGCAGAAAATAAAAATTTTCCTACGGTTTCACCAAGATCCATCTATGAGTTCATCTAAGCAACGAGTGAAAGGAGAGATGCATCTACATACCACTTTGTAGATCGCGAGCGGAAGCGTTCAAAAGAACGGGGTTGAAGTAGTCGTTCTCGTCATGATCCTATCACCGGAGATCCTAGCGCCGAACGGACGACACCTCCGCGTTCAACACACGTACGGTCAGCATGACGTCTCCTCCGTCTTGATCCAGCAAGGGGGAAGGAGAGGTTGATGATGATCCAGCAGCACGACGGCGTGGTGGTGGATGCAGCAGAACTCCGGCAGGGCTTCGCCAAGCTGCTGCGGGAGGAGGACGAGGTGTAGCAGGGGGAGGGAGGCGCCAAGACTTGCATGTCGCTGCCCTCCCCCTACCCTCCTTTATATAGGCCCCCAGAGGGGGCGCCGGCCCTGGGAGATCAATCTCCCAAGGGGGGCGGCGGCCAAGGGGGGTGGAGTGCCCCCCAAGGCAAGTGGTGCGCCCCCACCTAGGGTTTCCAACCCTAGGCACAGGGGGGCAAGGGGGGGGGGCGCACCAGCCCACTAGGGGCTCGTTCCCCTCCCACTTTAGCCCACGGGGCCCTCCGGGATAGGTGGCCCCACCCGGTGGACCCCCGGGACCCTTCCGGTGGTCCCGGTACAATACCGGGTGACCCCGAAACTTTCCTGATGGCCGAAACATCACTTCCTATATAGTTTTCTTTACCTCCGGACCATTCCGGAACTCCTCGTGACGTCCGGGATCTCATACGGGACTCCGAACAACATTCGGTTTGCTGCATACTCATATTCATACAACCCTAGCGTCACCGAACCTTAAGTGTGTAGACCCTACGGGTTCGGGAGACATGCAGACATGACCGAGACGGCTCTCCGGTCAATAACCAACAACGGGATCTGGATACCCATGTTGTCTCCCACATACTCCTCGATGATCTCATCGGATGAACCACGATGTCGAGGGTTCAAGCAACCCCGTATACTATTCCCTTTGTCAGACGGTATGTTACTTGCCCGAGACTCGATCGTCAGTATCCCAATACCTCGTTCAGTCTCGTTACCGACAAGTCACTTTACTCGTACCGTAATGCATGATCCCGTGACCAGACACTTGGTCACTTTGAGCTCATTATGATGATGCACTACCGAGTGGGCCTAGTGATACCTCTCCGTAAGACGGAGTGACAAATCCCAGTCTCGATCCGTGTCAACCCAACAGACACTTTCGGAGATACCTGTAGTGCACCTTTATAGTCGCCCAGTTACGTTGTGACGTTTGGTACACCCAAAGCACTCCTACGGTATCCGGGAGTTACACGATCTCATGGTCTAAGGAAGAGATACTTGACATTGGAAAAGCTCTAGCAAAAACGAACTACACGATCTTGTGCTATGCTTAGGAATGGGTCTTGTCCATCACATCATTCTCCTAATGATGTGATCCCGTTGTCAACGACATCTAATGTCCATAGTCAGGAAACCATGACTATCTATTGACCGACGAGCTAGTCAGCTAGAGGCTTACTAGGGACGTATTGTGGTCTATGTATTCACACGTGTATTACGATTTCCGGATAATACAATTATAGCATGAATAAAAGACAATTATCATGAACAAGGAAATATAATAATAATACTTTTATTATTGCCTCTAGGGCATATTTCCAACAGCTGCCACCCGCGATCAGGAAGGTGTGGGGCCGCCTCCTCCACTACCTTGGCGGTCCCTCGGGCTCGAGGTATGTCGTCTCTAAGGCAGACCGCGTGGCTCGGCAGCAGGATTGGTACAACCGGCGCAATGCCAGTCGCCGCTCCATGTTCGCAAGAGCGGCGTGGCGCCGGACTGGGTCCTTAACGACCCATACCTCGCCGCTGCATGGGCACTCGACCGCTCCGTGACCACCACGGAGGTGGCCTCTAGGCGTCGCTGCCACCTTGAGGATGAGCTCGCCAAGATCGGCAAGGCCTCCATCAGGTTTCCGATGGCCACGTCGGCATTTCACATGATGCAGCAGGAGGTGGAGCGGATCCTCCGCGAGCGGCAGGGAACCGCTGGACAAGGCCGTCGCGGCCCTCTGGCGCCATACCGCCACTGGAGGGACGACGGCAACGACGACGATGGCACTGACGGAGATGGCGGTGCGGCAAGGCAGGGCAGCCACGCGTACGAGGTGGTCATCCGATATACGGTTTACGTATTTTTTATAGTTTTTTAGTTAAATGGTCGAAATATCGACCGTTTTATGTAAATTATATCCAAACTTGAATGAAAACCATCCGGTTTGCATGAATTTAGTCCAGTTGGTTTGAGTTGTTGTGAAAATATATGCGGCTAGCGTTGGATGCCTACCTCCCGCATCCGTGTCCGCGAACGAGTCCCCCCTGTCCGTGGAGGATGCGAGAGGTTTTCTGCGGGTTGCCATTGGAGATGCCCTAACTACATCCGTGCAACACCAGCGAAAACATGAAGCCCCCCGCACCCATGCTCCTACAACGCGCCGCCCCGGTGCACGCAGCCACCATTATTGTCGCTGCGGCCCTCGCCTCATCAGCGGGCGCGCCCTCCTCCTACCGTGGTTCCCTTCGGGGTTTCCTTTGCCGTGGTATGGACGGCTCGATCTGGTGGCCATGCTCTCCCCCCAACTGGCATCGCCCTCTCCAGATCTGAATACCACGGCATCCCCTTCGCCGCATGCGAGCGATGCGATTGTTGCTGAGGCGACCCAACGACGCGTCTGCTTTGCCATCAATGAGGATCTGCTCCAAGATACACCTCCTTCTCCCATTTAAGGCACACTCCGCCCCTGCCTCAAATCCGCAAATGATGCTGCATTCAAGACTAAAGGCCGGTGCGTCACTGTGAGCGCCGCCTCGAGCCCTGCGCCAGCTGCTACGGATTCAAGCCTTACTGCCCCTGCCTCAGCTGCTCAGATGCATCAATGGCATTTGGTGAAGCCCGCATACTGGTGGAGAGAGGAGCGTTCCAACCACCTACATTCAAGACAAAGTGTGGCGGCTTCTTATTCCTCACCGCAGAGATAGAGTGAGTTCATCCGGCTTAATGACAGAGAGTGCCATCGCTTCTTGCTCAAGGGCCACTGTCGGGCCACCTAGAAAAACTCCCTGACCTGTCGGCGCTGTCGTCGGGTTGGGCACGAGGTGAGGGGTTGCACCAACTCACCATCCCCCTCCCCTAGGCCCTCTCCGTCCAAGACTGAAGTTGATGCTTCCCCCACAAAAACTCGTCACCCGCCCCTCCAGCGCTTTTCTTCTGATGCACACGCCGCTTACCGCGCCGCATTCATGCCGGCCCAGAGCACGTGCAAGCCAACATTTATGCCGTAATGTGACCGGAGGGAAGGAGGGAGGGCGAAGCTGATCGATGCGACCTCTCGGCAGCCGTCGCTTCAATGCAGAGACAGGTTCCCGAGGAACCAACTCCGGTCGCTGCGTTGCATTGAAGTGACTGACCGGCCCTTCACCTGGTCCTCGTCGCGGCTATTTAAGCCATGCGTCGGAGTTGCACAGTGATGCACCACACCCCCCCTCCCCGAGCACCGCCCCTCCCCCATCTCCGTGCCCCGAGCCCGCCCCTCCCCCTCTTCGACCCAAGCTGCGGCAATGCCGAAGTCATGGTGCTCCGTGCCGGCAGGCGGAGTAGGTGGAAGCTCCTCCTCCGACGGGTCCTGGCGCTGCTGCAGACGCTCTCCAGGCCCGTCAGCGTCCATGGCGACTGACTCCTCCACCAAGGAGGAGATCATCATCTCCTCTGATGACGAGGAGGAGCAGGCGCCGCCACCGTAGCCGCCCCGACTCCTCAAGGAGGCCGCTTTGACGGACAAAGATTTCGCCCCGACTCCTCGAGATAATGATGGGGCAGTCGCTCCGTCACATGGGGTCGTCATCTCCGTTGTTGGCGCGCGTGAAGGAGGAGTCGACCTCCCTGCCGTGCTACCGCATCAAGATCGAGCAGGCGTCCATGCTTCTTCCGGTGAAGGAGGAGTCGGCCTTGCCCCGACAGAACAGTGACATCCAGATTGGACGCTGCATCAAGGACGAGCTAGCCTCACCCCGCACCCCCGCGGCGTCCAGATCGGATGCCGCGTCAAGGACGAGCATGCGTCCCTGCCGCGCAGCCACTACGGCCGCATCGATGCGCCATTCTCGCTGCTACGCCGCCACTACCTCGCTGTCAAGGAGCTGCTTCCCGCGATCAGGAAGGTGTGGGGCTGCCTCCTCCACTACCTTGGCGGTCCCTCGGGCTCGAGGTCTGTCGTCTCTAAGGTGGACCGTGCGGCTCGACAGCAGGAGCGGTACAACCGGCGCAATGCCAGTTGCCGCTCCATGTTCGCAAGAGCGACGTGGCATCGGACTAGGTCCTCAACGACCCATACCTCATCGCTGCATGGGCACTCGACCGCTTCGTGACTACCATAGAGGTGGCCTCTAGGCGTCGCTGCCACCTTGACGATGAGCTCACCAAGATCGGAAAGGCATCCGTCAGGTCTCCGAAGGCCACGTCGGCACTTTTCATGATGCATCCGGAGGTGGAGCGGATCCTCCGTGAGCGGCAGGCAACCACTGGACAAGGCCGTCGCGGCCCTCTGGCGCCATACCGCCGCTGGAGGGACGACGGCAACGACGATGATGGCACTGATGGAGATGGCGGTGCGGCAGGGCAGGGCAGCCATGCGTACGAGGTGGTCGTCTGGTATACGATTTAGGTTTTTTATAGTTTTTTAGTTAAACGGTCGAAATATCGACCGTTTTATGTAAATTATATCCAAACTTGAATGAAAACCATCTGGTTTGCATGAATTTCGTCCAGTTGGTTTGAGTTGTTGTGAAAATATATGCGACTAGCGTTGGATGCCTACCTCCCGCATCCGTGTCCGCGAACTAGTCCCCCCTGTCCGCGGAGGATGCGAGAGGTTTTCTGCGGGTTGCCATTGGAGATGCCCTAACTACATCCGCGCAACACCAGCGAAAACATGAAGCCCCCCGCACCCACGCTCGTGCAACGCGCCGCCCCGGTGCACGCAGCCACCATTATTCTCGTCGCGGCCCTTGCCTCATCAACGGGCGCGCCCTCCTCCTGCCGTGGTTCCCTTCGGGGTTTCCTTTGCCGCGGTATGGACGGCTCGATCTGGTGGCCATGCTCTTCCCCCAGCTGGCATCACCCTCTCCAGATTTGAATACCACGGCATCCCCTTCGCCGCATGAGGGCGATGCAGTCGTTGCTAAGGCGACCCAACGACGCGTCTGCTTTGCCATCAATGAGGATCTGCTCCAAGATACACCTCCTTCTCCCATTTAAGGCACACTCTGCCCCTGCCTCAAATCCGCACCTGATGTTGCATTCAAGACTAAAGGCCGGTGCGTCGCTGCGAGAGCGCCGCCTCGAGCCCTGCGCCAGCTGTTGCGGTTTTAAGCCTTACTGCCCCCCGCATCAGCTTCTCAGATGCATCAATGGCATTTGGTGAAGCCCGCATACTGGCAGAGAGAGGAGCGATCCAACCACCTACATTCAAGACAAAGTGTGGCGGCTTCTTATTCCTCACCGCGGAGATAGAGTGAGTTCATCCGGCTTAATGATAGAGAGTGCCATCGCTACTTGCTCAAGGGCCACTGTCGGGCCAGCTGCAGAAACTCTCTCACCTGCCGGCGCTGTCGTCGGGTTGGGCACGAGGCGAGGGGTTGCACCAACTCACCATCCCCCTCCCCTAGGCCCTCTCCATCCAAGACTGAAGTTGATGCTTCCCCTACTGCGAGTCCTGAAGCAGCTGCTACTTCGACCCGATCTCCTTCGACCTCATCGCTTATGCCTGTCTCCATGCCACATGAGGAGCCACGCGTCGGCGACCCTTCAATGCGCCCCAAGGAGGGGAGCATGGTCATCACCTCCACTCCGGAGATGGATGCGAATGCCACGAACCTCGCCTCTCTGGGCACATTCCTCTGGCTTCGTGGTAACAGACTTGCCGTAAGTGCTATTGAGATCCAGGAGGCTCTTGATGTGCAGTTTGGCGTGCGTGATGTCAAGGTGGTTCCCCACTACCCAGAAGACTTCTTCGCCCTCTTCGACTACCAGCACCACCACGACAAGGTCATGGCAGCCGAAAGATTCCAGCACCACGTCCTCGACATCCACTCCACCAACTAGCGTCTTGACGCGCACTTTGATGTGGTGCAAGCAGACTACCATGTCCATCTCTGCATCGAAGGGATTCCGTGCTTGTTGCTACTCCGTGGCGGCACAGGTGCTTGGGACGAACACCTTCGTCCAATACTTTGACGTTGCCACCCTACGTCATGAAGATGTTTCCAGCTTCAAGCTTTGGGCGTGGTCAGTGAATCCCTCTGCCATCCCCAAAGTTTAGCAAGTTACCATTACTCCTTGCGTGCCATGGGCGCTGGAGCTGCTCCGTCCACTGCCACTGGACATGGTGGAATCTAGCAATGTGCCATCATCCACCTGGACGCCCGACGCGGCTGGCAACATTCCACGCCGCCCGTTGAAAGTGCATTGTTGCACTAAATTGTTTTTGACATCTATGACTGTTGGGGAACGCGGTAATTTCAAAAAAAATCCCACGATCACGCAAGATCTATCTAGGTGATGCATAGCAATGAGAGGGGAGAGTATGTCCATGTACCCTCGTAGACCGAAAGAGGAAGCATTTCAATAACGCGGTTGATGTAGTCGAACTTCTTCGCGAACCAACCGATCAAGTACCGAACGTACGGCACCTCCGCGTTCAGCACACGTTCAGCTCGATGACGTCCCTCGTGCTCTTGATCCAGTTGAGGACGAGGGTGAGTTCCGTCAGCACGATGGCATGGCGATGGTGATGATGATGCTACCGGCGCATGGCTTCGCCTAAGCACTACAATGGTATGATCGAGGTGTGTAACTGTGGAGGGGGGCACCGCACATGGTTAAGAGAAACTTGTGTGTTCTAGGGTGCCCCCTGCCCCCGTATATAAAGGAGCAAGGGGGAGGCCGGCCGGCCCTAGGGGGCGCGCCCAAGAGGAGGAGTCCTACTAGGACGTCCTAGTAGGATTTCACTTCAAGGAAGAGGGGGAAAGAAAGGAGAGGGAGAGGGAGTAGGAAAGGGGGGCGCAGCCCCCTTCCCCTAGTTCAATCGGACCCAGGGGTGCGTGACCAGCCCTCCTGTGGCCCTCCTCTCTCTCCACTAAGGCCCATGGTGGCCCATTAGTTCCCCCGGGGGGGTTCTGTAACCCCTCCGCCACTCCGGTAAAACTTCCCGGAACTCATCTGGTGTCCGAATAACATGGTCCAATATATTCATCTTTATGTATCGACCATTTCGAGACTCCTCGTCACGTCTGTGATCTCATCTGGGACTCCGAACAAACTTTGGGCATCAAAAACACATAACTCATAATACATATCGTCATCGAACGTTAAGCATGCGGACCCTACGGGTTCGAGAACTATGTAGACATGATCGACTACACTGTTGGAAATATGCCCTAGAGGCAATAATAAATAAGTTATTATTATATTTCCTTGTTCATGATAATCATTTATTATCCATGCTATAATTGTATTGATAGGAAACTCAGATACATGTGTGGATACATAGACAACACCATGTCCCTAGTAAGCCTCTAATTGACTAGCTCGTTGATCAGTAGATGGTTACGGTTTCCTGACCATGGACATTGGATGTCGTTGATAACGGGATCACATCATTAGGAGAATGATGTGATGGACAAGACCCAATCCTAAGCCTAGCACAGAGATCGTGTAGTTCGTATGCTAAAGCTTTTCTAATGTTAAGTATCTTTTCCTTAGACCAGGAGATTGTGCAACTCCCGGATACCGTAGGAATGCTTTGGGTGTACCAAACGTCACAACGTAACTGGGTGACTATAAAGGTGCACTACAGGTATCTCCGAAAGTGTCTATTGGGTTGGCATGAATCGAGACTGGGCTTTGTCACTCCGTGTGACGGAGAGGTATCTTTGGGCCCACTCGGTAGGAAATCATCATAATGTGCACAATGTGACCAAGGGGTTGATCACGGGATGGTGTGTTACGGAACGAGTAAAGAGACTTGCCGGTAACGAGATTGAACAAGGTATCGGGATACCGACGATCGAATCTCGGGCAAGTACTATACCGCTAGACAAAGGGAATTGTATACGGGATTGATTGAGTCCTTGACATCGTGGTTCATCCGATGAGATCATCGTGGAACATGTGGGAGCCAACATGTGTATCCAGATCCCGCTGTTGGTTATTGACCGGAGAACGTCTCGGTCATGTCTACATGTCTCCCAAACTCGTAGGGTCTACACACTTAAGGTTCAATGGCGCTAGGGTTATAAGGAAGTTTGTATGTGGTTACCAAATGTTGTTCGGAGTCCCGGATGAGATCCCGGACGTCACGAGGAGTTCCGGAATGGTCCGGAGGTAAAGATTTATATATGGGAAGTCCTATTTTGGCCACCGGAAAATGTTCGAGATTTTTTAGTATTGTACCGGGAAGGTTCTAGAAGGTTCCGGAGTGGGGCCCACCTGCATGGGGGGACCCACATGAACGTGGGTAGTGGGGGCAAGGACCCACACCCCTGGTCAAGGCGCACCAAGATCCCCCCTTAGAAGGAATAAGATCATATCCCGAAGGGATAAGATCAAGATCCCTAAAAAGGGGGGATAACAATCGGTGGGGAAGGAAATGATGGGATTTCTTTCCTCCCACCTTGGCCAACGCCCCAATGGACTTGGAGGGCAAGAAACCATCCCCTCCACCCCTATATATAGTGGGGAGGCGCATGGGAGCTTCACATGAAGTTCTGGCGCAACCCTCCCCCTCTCCCAAGTCCTCCTCCTCTCCCGCGGTGCTTGGCGAAGCCCTGCAGGATTGCCATGCTCCTCCACCACCACCACGCTGTCGTGTTGCTGCTGGACGGAGTCTTCCTCAACCTCTCCCTCTCTCCTTGCTGGATCAAGGCGTGTGAGACGTCACTGGGCTGTACGTGTGTTGAACGCGGAGGTGCCGTCCGTTCGGCACTAGGATCTCCGGTGATTTGGATCACGACGAGTATGACTCCTTCAACCCCGTTCTCTTGAACGCTTCCGCTTAGCGATCTACAAGGGTATGTAGATGCACTTTCCTTCCCCTCGTTGCTGGTTTCTCCATAGATAGATCTTGGTGACACGTAGGAAAATTTTTATTTTCTGCTACGTTACCCAACATACACATCTCCGGTCAATAACCAATAGCAGAACCTGGATGCTCATATTGGATCCTACATATTCTACGAAGAGCTTTATCGGTCAAACCGCATAACAATATACGTCGTTCCCTTTGTCATCGGCATGTTACTTGCCTGAGATTCGATCATCGGTATCATCATACCTAGTTCAATCTCGTTATCGACAAGTCTCTTTACTCATTCTGTAATACTTCATCCTGCAACCAACTCATTAGTCACATTGCTTGCAAGGCTTATAGTGATGAGCATTACCGAGAGGGCCCAGAGATACCTCTTCAAAACACGGAGTGACAAATCCTAATCTCGATCTATGCCAACCCAACAAACACCTTCGGAGACACCTGTAGAGTATCTTTATAATCACCCATTTACATTGTGACGTTTGATAGCACACAAAGTGTTCCTCCGGTAATCGGGAGTTGCATAATCTCATAGTCTGAGGAACATGTATAAGTCATGAAGAAAGCAGTAGCAATGAAACTATAACGATCATAATGCTAAGCTAACGGATGGGTCATGTCCATCACATCATTCTCCTAATGATGTGATCTCATTCATCAAATGACAACACATGTCTATGGTTAGGAAACATAACCATCTTTGATTAACGAGCTAGTCAAGTAGAGGCATACTAGGGACACTCTGTTTTGTCTATGTATTCACACATGTACTAAGTTTCCGGTTAATACAATTCTAGCATGAATAATAAACATTTATCATGAAATAAGGAAATAAATAATAACTTTTATTATTGCCTCTAGGGTATATTTCCTTCAATGACAACTTCATTTGTGTTTGTAACCACATGCTCTAGTGTAAACAACACTGATTAAGTCAAAGTGAGCATGGATGGTTATCCCCTCTCTTATTGGAAAAAGGGAAAGCGGAGTGCCCAAGAAAAGCAGAGTACCATAGTGTTTTCTTGTTTCTTGAGTCCTTAGGGCAGCCGCACTATTAAGAGGGGGTGCATCATAAAAACATCTCGGAATCAACTTGTATTCTCACATTGACCTGAAAAATCTCACAGAGAAAAGCTTATGTTCAGGCCGGGACTTCCGGGACGCCTAGAACTTCCGGGGACCAAAAGGTATGGTAGGGGTCCGGGAAGCTTCCAGAGTACCTAGTGAAACTGCTCTTTTGTGCAATCTCGCTGTGTAGCCCGGAACCTCGCAGGACCCTGGCCGGAAATTCCCTCCCTCGGAACTTCCGGGGCGGCCGGAACTTCCGGGCGCCAGAACATCCATCCCCTGTTTTAACAGCTTCTGGGGAACTACAGAGTGTATGCAAACTCTATGTAGCCCGAAACATGGCCGGAACTTGGCCGGAACTTCCGGGGTCCGAAACTTCCGTGCATGGCTGGATGGGATACGCAGAAATCTGCCTCCAATGAACAGATTCCATCCCCACCTATAAATAGTCTTTTTCTTCCTCACGAAGAACTTGACGACTCCATTTCTCTCACCTCCATTTCAGACCTCGATTTCTTCAAGATCTCCCTCCTTAGCCACCCAAATCTCTTAATCTTTTGGGAAGCAAAGAGAAGTGCTCGATCTACACATTCACCAAAGCGAAAGTTTGTTTTTGTGGTGCATCTTGTTACTCTTGGAGGTTGGGGACTGTTAGGG
Source organism: Triticum aestivum (assembly GCF_018294505.1). NCBI lineage: Eukaryota > Viridiplantae > Streptophyta > Magnoliopsida > Poales > Poaceae > Triticum > Triticum aestivum. Next base: position 378,028,618 of record NC_057804.1, on the reverse strand, counting down.
ATCGTTGAAGAAATTAAAAAAATTCTACGCATCACCAAGATCAATCTATGGAGTAACTAGCAATGAGAGACGGGGGAGTGCATCTTCATACCCTTGAAGATCGCAAGACGGAAGCGTTGCAAGAACGCGGTTGGAGGAGTCGTACACGTAGCGATTCAGATCGCGGCCAAATTCGATCTAAGAACCGAACAACAGTGCCTCCACGTTCAACACATGTGCAGCCCGTTGACATCTCCTGTGCCTTGATCCAGCAAGGAGGAGGGAGAGGTTGAGGAAGAAGGCTCCAACAGCAGCACGACGGCATGGTGGTGATGGAGTGGCAGTTCTCCGGCAGGGCTTCGCCAAGCTCACGCGGAGGAGGAGAGGTGTTGGGGAGGGGAGGGGCTGTGCCTTGGATGTGGTGTTGCACCCCTCCCTCCACCCCTCTATTTATAGGGAGAAGGGGGGAAGGGGGTCGGCCCCTCTAGATGAGATCTAGTGGGGGGGGGCATCGGCCAAGGGGGAGGGGGCTTGCCCCCCAAGCAAGGGGGGCGCCCCCTTTAGGGTTCACCCCCCCAACCCTAGGCGCATGAGCCCTAGGGGGGATGGCGCCCAACCCACTAGGGGCTGGTTCCCTTCCATGTACATCCCATAAGGCCCTCCGGGGCAGGTGGACCCTCCCGGTGGACCCCTGGAACCCCTCCGATGGTCCCGGTACAATACCGGTATACCCCCGAATATTTTCGGTGACCGTATGATGACTTCCCATATATAAATCTTCACCTCCGGACCATTTCGGAACTCCTAGTGACGTTCGGGATCTCATCCGGGACTCCGAACAACATTCGTAATCACATAAAAATCTTCCTTATAACCCTAGCGTCATCGAACCTTAAGTGTGTAGACCCTACGGGTTAGAGAACCATGCAGACATGACCGAGATAGCTCTCCGGCCAATAACCAACAATGTGATCTGGATACCCATGTTGGCTCCCACATGTTCCACGATGATCTCATCGGATGAACCACGATGTCGAGGATTCAAGTAATCCCGTACACAATTCCCTTTGTCAATCGGTATGTTACTTGCCCGAGATTCGATCGTCGGTATCTCAATACCTCGTTCAATCTTGTTACCGGCAAGTCACTTTACTCGTTTCGTAATGCATGATCCCGTGACCAACTACTTAGTCACATTGAGCTTATTATGATGATGCATTACTGAGTGGGCCCAGAGATACCTCCCCGTCATACGGAGTGACGAATCCCAGTCTCGATTCGTGCCAACCCAACAGACACTTTCGGAGATACCTGTAGTGCACCTTTGTAGACACCCAGTTACGTTGTGACGTTTGGTACACCCAAAGCATTCCTACGGTATCTGGGAGTTGCGTGATCTCATGGTCTAAGGAAATGATACTTGACATTAGAAAAGCTTTAGCAAACGAACTACACGATCTTGTGCTATGCTTAGGATTGGGTCTTGTCCATCACATCATTCTCCTAATGATGTGATCCCATTATCAATGAAATCCAATGTCCATAGTCAAGAAACCATGACCATCTGTTGATCAACGAGCTAGTCAACTAGAGGCTCACTAGGGACATGTTGTGGTCTATGTATTCACACATGTATTATGGTTTCCGGTCAATACAATTATAGCATGAATGATAGACTATTATCATGAACAAGGAAATATAATAATAACCATTTTATTATTGCTTCTAGGGCATATTTCCAACAGTCTCCCACTTGCACTAGAGTCAATAATCTAGTTACATTATGATGAATCGAACACCCATAGAATTCTGGTGTTGATCATGTTTTGCTCGTGGAAGAGGTTTAGTCAATTGATCTGCGACATTCAGATCCGTATGCACTTTACAAATATCTATGTCTCCATCTTGAACATTTTCATGAATGGAGTTGAAGCGACACTTGATGTGTGTGGTCTTCTTGTGAAACATGGGCTCCTTAGCAAGGGCAATAGCTCCAATGCTATCACAAAAGAGAGTCATCGGGCCCGACGCATTGGGAATAACTCCTAGGTCAGTAATGAACTCCTTCATCCAGATTGCTTCATGTGCTGCCTCCGAGGCTGCCATGTACTCCGCTTCACATGTAGATCCCGCCACGACGCTTTGCTTGCAACTGCACCAACTTACTGCCCCACCATTCGAAATATACACGTATCCGGTTTGTGACTTGGAGTCATCCAGATTTGTGTCAAAGCTAGCATCGACGTAACCCTTTATGACGAGCTCTTCGTCACCTTCATAAACGAGAAACATATCCTTAGTCCTTTTCAGGTACTTCAGGATATTCTTGACCGCTGTCCAGTGTTCCATGCCGGGATTACTTTGGTACCTTCCTTCCAAACTTACGGCAAGGTTTACATCAGGTCTGGTACACAGCATGGCATACATAATAGACCCTATGGCTGAGGCATAGGGGATGACACTCATCTTTTCTCTATCTTCTGTCGTGGTTGGGCTTTGAGCCAAGCTCAATTTCACACCTTGCAATACATGCAAGAACCCTTTCTTGGACTGATCCATATTGAACTTCTTCAATATCTTATCAAGGTATGTGCTTTGTGAAAGACCTATGAGGTGTCTCGATCTATCTCTATAGATCGTGATGCCTAATATGTAAGCAGCTTCTCCAAGGTCCTTCATTGAAAAACACTTATTCAAGTAGGCCTTTATGCTTTCCAAGAGTTCTATATCATTTCCTATCAACAGTATGTCATCCACATATAATATGAGAAATGCTACAGAGCTCCCACTCACTTTCTTGTAAACGCATGCTTCTCCATAAGTCTGCATAAATCCAAACGCTTTGATCATTTCATCAAAACGAATGTTCCAACTCCGAGATGCTTGCACCATCCCATAGATGGAGTGCTGGAGCTTGCATACCTTGTTAGCATTCTTAGGATCGACAAAACCTTCCGGCTGCATCATATACAATTCTTCCTTAAGGAAGCTGTTAAGGAATGCCGTTTTGACATCCATTTGCCATATCTCATAATCATAGAATGCGGCAATTGCTAACATGATTTGGACGAACTTCAGCTTCACTACGGGTGAGAAGGTCTCATCGTAGTCAACCCCTTGAACTTGTCGATAACCCTTAGCGACACGCCGTGCCTTGTATATGGTAATATTACCATCCGCGTCCGTCTTCTTCTTAAAGATCCATTTATTTTCTATCGCTCGCCGACCATCGGGCAAGTCTGTCAAAGTCCATACTTTGTTTTCATACATGGATCCTGTCTCGGATTGCATGGCTTCAATCCATTTGTTGGAATCTGGGCCCGCCATCGCTTCTTCATAGTTTGAAGGTTCACCGTTGTCTAACAACATGATTTCCAGGACAGGGTTGCCATACCATTCTAGTGCGGAACGTGTCCTTGTGGACCTACGAAGTTCAGTAGCAACTTGATCCGAAGTACCTTGATCATCATCATTAACTTCCTCTCTAGTCGGTGCAGGCACCACAGAAACATCTTCCCGAGCTGCGCTACTTTCCTCCCACTTACTTCTTTCGAGAGAAACTCTTTCTCCAGAAAGGACCCGTTCTTGGCAACAAAGATCTTGCCTTCAGATCTGAGGTAGAAGGTATACCCAATGGTTTCCTTAGGGTATCCTATGAATACGCATTTTCCGACTTGGGTTCAAGCTTTTCAGGTTGAAGTTTCTTGACATAAGCATCGCATCCCCAAACTTTTAGAAACGACAGCTTAGGTTTCTTCCCAAACCATAATTCATACGGTGTCGTCTCAACGGATTTCGACGGAGCCCTATTTAAAGTGATTGCGGCAGTCTCTAAAGCATAACCCCAAAATGATAGCAGTAGATCGGTAAGAGACATCATAGATCATACCATATCCAATAGAGTGCGATTACGGTGTTCAGACACACCATTACGCTGAGGTGTTCCAGGCGGCGTGAGTTGTGAAACGATTCCACATTTCCTTAAGTGTGTGCCAAATTCGTGACTCAAATATTCCCCTCCACGATCTGATCGTAAGAACTTTATTTTCCTGTTATGTTGATTTTCAACCTTACTCTGAAATTCCTTGAACTTTTCAAAGGTCTCAGACTTGTGTTTCATTAAGTAGACATACGCATATCTACTTAAATCATCAGTGAGGGTGAGAACTTAACGATAGCCTCCGCAAGCCTCAATGCTCATTGGACCGCACACATCAGTATGTATGATTTCCAATAAGTTGGTTGCTCGCTCCATTGTTCTGGAGAATGGAGTCTTGGTCATTTTTCCCATGAGGCATGGTTCGCATGTGTCAAATGATTCGTAATCAAGAGACTCCAAAAGTCCATCTGCATGGAGCTTCTTCATGCGTTTGACACCAATGTGACCAAGGCAGCAGTGCCACAAGCATGTGGGACTATCATTATCAACCTTACATCTTTTGGTATTCACACTATGAATATGTGTAACATCACGTTCGAGATTCATTAAGAATAAACCATTGACCAACGGGGCATGACCATAAAACATATCTCTCATATAAATAGAACAACCATTATTCTCGGATTTAAATGAGTAGCCATCTCACATTAAACGAGATCCAGATACAATGTTCATGCTCAAAGTTGGCACTAAATAACAATTACTGAGGTTTAAAACTAATCCCGTAGGTAAATGTAGAGGTAGCGTGCCGACGGCGATCACATCGACCTTGGAACCATTCCCAACGCGCATCATCACCTCGTCCTTCGCCAGTCTCCGCTTATTCCACATCTACTGTTTTGAGTTACAAATATGAGCAACCTCACCGGTATCAAATACCCAGGAGCTACTACGAGTGCTGGTAAGGTACACATCAATAACATGTATATCACATATACCTTTGGTGTTGCCGGCCTTCTTGTCCGCTAAGTACTTGGGGCAGTTCCGCTTCCAGTGACCATTTCCCTTGCAATAAAAACACTCAGTCTCAGGCTTGGGTCCATTCTTTGGCTTCTTCCCGGCAGCTTGCTTACCGGGCGCGGCAAATCCCTTGCCGTCTTTCTTGAAGCCCTTTTTACCCTTGCCTTTATTGAACTTAGTGGTTTTATTCACCATCAACACTTGATGTTCCTTTTTTTATTTCCGCCTCCGCTGATTTCAGCATCGAATATACCTCAGGAATGGTTTTCTCAATCCCCTGCATATTGAAATTCATCACAAAGCTCTTGTAGCTCGGTGGAAGCGACTGAAGGATTATGTCAATGACCATGTCATCCGGGAGATTAACTCCCAGCTGAGACAAGCGATTGTGCAACCCAGACATTTTGAGTATGTGTTCACTGACGGAACTATTCTCCTCCATCTTACAACTGTAGAACTTGTCGGAGACTTCATATCTCTCGACCCGGGCATGAGCTTGGAAAACCATTTTCAGCTCTTGGAACATCTCATATGCTCCGTGCTGCTCGAAACGCTTTTGGAGCCCCGGTTCTAAGCTGTAAAGCATGCCGCACTGAACCAGGGAGTAATCATCACCATGCGACTGCCAGGCGTTCATAATGTCTTGGTTTGCTGGGACAGGTGCTTCACCTAGCAGTGCTTCAAGGAATATGCTTTCTTGGCAGCTATGAGGATGATCCTCAAGTTCTGGACCCAGTCTATATAGTTGCTACCATCGTCTTTCAGCTTGGTTTTCTCTAGGAACACGTTGAAGTTGAGGGCAACATTAGCGTGGGCCATTTGATCTACAAGACATATTGTAAAGATTTTTAGACTAAGTTCATGATAATTAAGTTCATCTAATCAAATTATTTAATGAACTCCCACTTAAATAGACATCCCTTTAGTCATCTAAGTGATACATGATCCGAGTCAACTAGGTCGTGTCCGATCATCACGTGAGACGGACTAGTCATCATCGGTGAACATCTTCATGTTGATCGTATCTTCTATATGACTCATGTTCGACCTTTCGGTCTCTTGTATTCCGAGGCCATGTCTGTACATGCTAGGATCGTGAAGTCAACCTAAGTGTTTTTCTTGTGTAAATCTGGCTTACACCCGTTGTATTCGAACGTTAGAATCTATCACACCCGATCATCACGTGGTGCTTCGAAACAACGAACCTTCACAACAGTGCACAGTTAGGGGGAACACTTTCTTGAAATTTTATTAGGGATCATCTTATTTATGCTACCGTCGTTCTAAGCAAATAAGATGTAAAACATGATAACCATCACATGCAATCAAAAAGTGACATGATATGGCCTATATCATTTTGCTCCTTTGATCTCCATCTTCGGGGCGCCATGATCATCATCGTCACCGGCATGACACCATGATCTCCATCATCTTGTCTTCATGAAGTTGTCTCGCCAACTATTACTTCTACTACTATGGCTAACGGTTTTAGCAATAAAGTAAAGTAATTACATGGCGTTATTCAATGACACGCAGGTCATACAATAAATTAAGACTACTCCTATGGCCCCTGCTGGTTGTCATACTCATCGACATGCAAGTCGTGATTCCTATTACAAGAACATGATCAATCTCATACATCGCATATATATCATTCATCACATCCTTTTGGCCATATCACATCACACGACACATGCTGCAAAAACAAGTTAGACGTCCTCTAATTGTTGTTGCAAGTTTTTTTCACATGGCTGCTATAGGTTTCTAGCAAGAACGTTTCTTTCCTACGCCAAAACCACAACGTGATATGCCAATTGCTATTTACCCTTCATAAGGACCCTTTTCATCGAATCCGATCCGACTAAAGTGGGAGAGACAGACACCCGCTAGCCACCTTATGCAACTAGTGCATGTCAGTCGGTGGAACCTGTCTCACGTAAGCGTACGTGTAAGGTCGGTCCAGGCCGCTTCATCCCACGATGCCGACGAAACAAGATAAGACTAGTAGTGGCAAGTAAATTGACAAAATCGACGCCCACAACAAACTTGTGTTCTACTCGTGCATAGAAACTACGCATAGACCTAGCTCATGATGCCACTGTCGGGATTGTTGCAGAAATTAAAAAATTTCTATGCATCACCAAGATCAATATATGGAGTAACTAGCAACGAGAGAGAGGGGAGTGCATCTTCATACCTTGAAGATCGCGAGACGGAAGCGTTGCAAGAATGCGGTTGGAGGAGTCGTACACGTAGCGATTCAGATTGCGGCCGAATCCGCTCTAAGCACCAAACAACGGTGCCCCCGCGTTCAACACATGTGCAGCCCGGTGACGTCTCCCACGCCTTGATCCAGCAAGGAGGAGGGAGAGGTTGAGGAAGAAGGCTCCAATAGCAGCACTATGACGTGGTGGTGATGGAGTGGCCATTCTCCGGCAGGGCTTCGCCAAGCTCACGTGGAGGAGGAGAGGTGTTGGGGAGGGGAGGGGTTACGCCTTGGATGTGGTGCTGCACCCCTCCATCCACCCCTCTATTTATAGGGAGAAGGGGGCCGGCCCCTCTAGATGAGATCTAGAGGGAGGGGGGCGGCGGCCAAGGGGGAGGGGGCTTGCCCCCCAAGCAAGGGGGGCGCCCCCTTTAGGGTTCCCCCCCAACCCTAGGCGCATGGGCCCTAGGGGGATGGCGCCCAGCCCACTAGGGGCTGGTTCCCTTCCAGCTACAACCCATAAGGCCCTCCGAGGCAGGTGGACCCTCCTGGTGGATCCCCGGAACCCCTCTGGTGGTCCCGGTACAATACCGGTATACCCCCGAATATTGCCGGTGACCGTATGATGACTTCCCATATATAAATCTTCACCTCCGGACCATTTTGGAACTCCTCGTGACGTCTGAGATATCATCTGGGACTCCGAACAACATTCGGTAATCACATACAAATCTTCCTTATAACCCTAGCGTCATTGAACCTTAAGTGTGTAGACCCTACGGGTTTGGGAACCATGCAGACATGACCGAGACAGCTCTCCGGCCAATAACCAACAGTGGGATCTAGATACGCATGTTGGATCCCACATGTTCCATGATGATCTCATCGGATGAACCACGATATCGAGGATTCAAGTAATCCCATATACAATTCCCTTTGTCAATCGGTACGTTACTTGCCCGAGATTCGTTCGTCGGTATCCCAATAGCTCGTTCAATCTCGTTACCGGCAAGTCACTTTACTCATTCCGTAATGCATGATATCGTGACCAACTACTTAGTCACATTGAGCTCATTATGATGATGCATTACCGAGTGGGCCCAGAGATTCCTCTCCGTCAGACGGAGTGACAAATCCCAGTCTCGATTCGTGCCAACCGAACAGACACTTTCAGAGATACCTGTAGTGCACCTTTATAGCCACCCAGTTACCTTGTGACGTTTGGTACACCCAAAGCATTCCTACGGTATCAGGGAGTTGCACGATCTCATGGTCTAAGGAAATGATACTTGACATTAGAAAAGCTTTAGCAAATGAACTACACGCTTGTGCTATGCTTAGGATTGGGTCTTGTCCATCACATCATTCTCCTAATGATGTGATCCCGTTATCATTGACATCTAATGTCCATAGTCAAGAAACCATGACCATCTGTTGATCAACGAGCTAGTCAACTAGAGGCTCACTAGGGACATGTTGTGGTCTATGTATTCACACATGTATTATGGTTTCCGGTCAATACAATTATAGCATGAATGATAAACAATTATCATGAACAAGTTAATATACTAATAACCATTTTATTATTGCCTCTAGGGCATATTTCCAACAGAGACTCCTAGGTGGTAGGAGTGCTCCGGCGAGGAATCGACCATTGTGATTTCCCCCGAAAAGTTTGTGAGGGTTTGGACACCCCAAGGTCTACCACTAGTGGTTGAGAAACACCTTCGTGGTGTTGTCTCAAACAGAGAATAGGGTGAGCCTTTGTGGCGTTGGTGTGCCTTCGTGGTAACATCCACCTCTCTAACGGTGACGTAGCTTCCCTCCAACAAAGTGAACATCGGCATACATCCTCGTCTCTTGGAGTTGCGGTTATTCCTAACCCTAACTTTCTACTTGTGGTTTCTTGTCTCTTAGTCTTTACTTATATCATATTGTGCTTGCTTACTCACTTATTTGTGTTACTTGTTTACCTTGCTTAGCTCTTAGCATCATACTTGCAATTGTTAGGCTCACTTTCATATTCCGCATTATTGCCTAAAATTGCTAAGTAACAATTAAAATTTGTAATTGTACCTATTCACCCCCGCCCTCTAGGTACATCTCGATCCTTTCAATCGGTATTAGAGCCTCGTGCTCTATTCTTGTGGCTTAACCGCCCTAGAGTGAGATGGACCCCGATGGGACTCCCCTTGTTGCGCATCCAAAGGATAAGGGCGCGGCTTCCACGAAAGCCAAGTCATTTACTTCTAAGGATCTAGAACGGGCCCTTGCTAAGCAAAAGGAGGAGCATGATGCTTCTCTTGAGGCCTTGGTCCAAATGAGATTAACCTCATTAACCATGATGCTTGCAGCACTTTTGGGTGGTACGGCCTCGAGGCCAACTGTGCCTACTCCTTCACTTGGCCAACAACCTCCTAGTAATGATCACTCCAGTGTTCCTTGGCTTTATGCAAGACCTAAAATATAGAAACCAAAGTATAACCCTCAAGGAAAACCTCCTTTACTTGATGACACTACCGATTTTGCCTTGTGGAGAGTTGCTATGTGTGATCATCTTTGATATGGAAATGATGAGATGTTGGATATCTTGGAGTATGGCTACAAAGTTGTTGACCCAAAGAATCTTACACCAAGAGAAATATATGACAAGAATATCAATGACACAGCAACCATGTGCATAAGGAGAGGTATTACTAACAAGCAAAGGAGACAATACATACACATCACAAGTGCCAATGAACTATGGGATAGCATTGTGACGACCAAGACCGGTACCTCCACTCCCCGGCTTGATCAATATGAAATTGCCAAGGGTCAATTGCAAAACTTTTTTATGGAGAAAGGTGAGTCTCCCAAGCAGCTCCTTGAGCATCTCATGACTCTCACGCCGACATCAAGTCTTGTGATTGTGACAAGACACAAGATGGATTCTACTTGACTAATCGATTTCTCGTGGACAAGTTGCTTCATGCTCTTGCTCCATATCATCACCAAATGGTGTGGGACTTAAGGCAACACCATGGATTCAAGGAAATGACTCTGGATGACATCATATCCACTTTCCAACTATTTGAAGAGTCAAAGGCAAATGCTACAAAACATCTTGCCATGCATGGTACCTCAACATCAAAAATCAATCTTGCATTGAAGGACAAGCATGCATATGAAGAAGAGCAAAGTGAAGAAGAAGATGAGGAGGAGGATGAAGATGGTGATCAGATTGACTCCGATGAGAGCCCTTCATATGAAGACATTGCCCTCTTTGTCAAGAAGTTTAGCACAGGAAAATTCAAGGGAAGATTCCAGAGGAAGAAAGTGAGAAAATGCTACAACTGTGAGGAAACCAACCAATTTTCCAACGATTGCCCTTATGAGAAGAGAGAAGATAAACCAAGGTTTCCCAAGACCTTTCCCAAGAAGAAGTTACCAAATCCTTTGAACTCCAAGCTCAAGAAGAGAGATGGGAAAGCAATGGTTTCTCATGAAGAATCTGATCCGGATGATGTTAGTGGTGTTGCCGGAGTAGCTCAAGATTCTCAAAACACCTTAAGGCTAGTCAACAAGAGTGGTGATGTTGTCACCTACAACTATATGAAAGAATACAAGGGCAACGCTCACAAGTGCCTAATGGCAAAGGCCGTGGTAGAAGATGGAGAGGATCAAAACTCTCCTGACAAGGTCAAGGTAACTCCACGGTCAAACCCTCCTCTTTTCACTCCTTCTACTCCTTGTGATGAGTATATTGATGCGGATGATAATTTTGATGATGATGATATAGATGATACTATGCTTGCTAAACTAAATAAGTTCATGTGCTCCCTCAAAGGAAAGAAGCTCACTATGTTTCATATGCTTATGGAGATGGTGAGTAAGCACACCATCACCATTAAGGAACTTGAAACCCTCGCCACCGAGGAAAAGGAAAAAAATATGAAATCCTTGAGCGGAAAGTCTAATATGAGGAAGCACGAAATGATGAACTATGCTTGAAAATTGGTGCAAACATTGATGTTCATGCTAAAGAACTTGCCTCCTTGAAAAAGGCTAAGGACTCTTGCGAGGAGTTGATGAATGATAAAAGTAAGATTGTGAAGTCTCACGCTTCTCTCTCTAAGGATTGTGAGCTTCTATCTGTGTCCCTCAAGACTAAGGAATAAGAGCTCACTCTTCTTACAACGAGTTTTGAGACGCCCAAGCTTACTTATCTTGAAACTCTAGCCAAGGCTTACTCTTCTCCTATTATCAATGTTGATGCTTGTACTACTACCTCTAGTGGTGACCTAGCATCTATTCTTGAGCAGAATCGCTTTCTAAAGGCACAACTCGAGAAAGGACTCATGACATGTGCTCAAGAACAAAAGAACCTTAATGAGGTATTGAGCCAACACAATGAGGTGTTTGCCAAGGAAGGGCTTGGGTTTGACCCAAGCACAAGCAAGAAGAAGACGTCTTCTCAAAAGTGCACCACCCCTCTTAAAGAAACGTTTGTACGAGAAGGGCACAAGGAGAAAGGTAAGGTTGTGAGTGGGAAGGCCACAAGGAGCATTGATACGTCTCCAACGTATCTACTTTTACAAACACTTTTGCCCTTGTTTTTGACTCTAACTTGCATGATTTGATTGGAACTAACCCGGACTGACGCTGTTTTCAGCAGAACTGCCATGGTGTTATTTTTGTGTAGAAATAAAAGTTCTCAGAATGACCTGAAAATCCATGGAGACACATTTTTGAATTAATAAAAAACACTGGCGAAAGAATCAACATCAAGGGCCCCACACCCTGTCCACGAGGGTGTTGGGCGCGCCCCCTGCCTCATGGGCCCCCTGGGACTCCACCGACCTCAAATCCAACTCCATATATTCACTTTCGGGGAGAAAAAAATTAGGGAGAAGGATTCGTCGCGTTTTATGATATGGAGCCGCCGCCAAGCCCTAATCTTCCTCGGGAGGGCTGATCTGGAGTCCGTTCGGGGCTACGGAGAGGGGAATCCATTGCCATCGTCATCATCAACTATCCTCCATCACCAATTTCATGATGCTCACCGTCGTGCATGAGTAATCCCATCGTAGGCTTGCTGGACGGTGATGGGTTGGATGAGATTTACCATGTAATCGAGTTAGTTTTGTTAGGGTTTGATCCCTAGTATCCATTATGTTCTAAGGTTGATGTTGCTATGACTTTGCCATGCTTAATGCTTGTCACTAGGGCCCAAGTGCCATGATTTTAGATCTGAACCTATTATGTTTTCATGAATATATGTGAGTTCTTGATCCTATCTTGCAAGTCAATAGTCACCTACTATGTGTTATGATCCGGCAACCCCGAAGTGACAATAATTGGGACCACTCCCGGTGATGACCGTAGTTTGAGGAGTTCATGTACTCACTAAGTGCTAATGCTTTGGTTCAGTACTCTATTAAAAGGAGGCCTTAAATCCCTTAGTTTCCATTAGGATCCCACTTCCATGGGAGGGTAGAACAAAAGATGTCATGCAAGTTCTTTTCCATAAGCACGTATGACTATATTCGGAATACATGCCTACATTACATTGATGAACTGGAGCTAGTTCTGTGTCACTGAGGGTGTCCTGGATTAAGGGGTCCTTGGATAGCTGGACTGTATGCATATGCCGGACTGTTGGACTATGAAGATACAAGATAGAAGACTTCGTACCGTGTCCTGATGGGACTCTCCTTTGCGTGGAAGGCAAGCTTGGCGATTCGGATAGGAAGATTCATTTCTCTGTAACCGACTCTGTGTAACCCTAGCCCCCTCCGGTGTCTATATAAACCGGAGGGTTTAGTCCGTAGGAGGACAACAATCATAATCATAGGCTAGCTTCTAGGGTTTAGCCTCTACGATCTCGTGGTAGATAAAATCTTGTAATACTCATATCATCAAGATCAATCAAGCAGGAAGTAGGGTATCACCTCCATCGAGAGGGCCCGAACCTGGGTAAACATTGTGTCCTCCGCCTCCTGTTACCATTAGCCTTAGACGCATAGTTCGGGACCCCCTACCCGAGATCCGCCAGTTTTGACACCGATATTGGTGCTTTCATTGAGAGTTCCACTGTGTCGTCACCATAAGGCTTAATGGCTCCTTCAATCATCTACAACAACACAGTCCAGAGTGAAGTTTTCCCCCCCGGACATATTTTCGTATTCGGCGGCTTCGCACTGCGGGCCAACTCGCTTGGCCATCTGGAGTAGATTGACAGCTACGCCCCTGGCCATCAGGTCAGGTTTGGGAGCTTGAACTACACCACCGACATCCGCGGAGACTTGATCTTCGACGGATTCAAGCCCATGACAGCCGCGCCCTGCCGCCACGATGAATATGACCTAAATCTGACATCAGACTGTGTGCAGGAGATAGCGCCTGTAATCGCTCTGGCCCTAGATCCAGAGCAGAGCGCGCCATCCAAGGATGGGAAGCTCAACCTCGCCACGGGGGCCGCATACTCAGCAGCGCTAGAGCCGAACACAGATCTGACCTCCGACAAGGCCTATGTCATCGGAACCTTAGACTCGTCTCCGGCCATAGGCTCCGAACCACGTGCATCCGCATCCATCGAATCTGACCGGGCGCCGATCTTAGAGTTCAGCTTCGCGGACATATTCCAATACTCACCCCTAGGCGATGTGTTAAACTCATTAAAGTCTCTCTCCTTGTCAGGAGATTCTTGGCCGAACTATGTCCGGCTTGCGTGGGAAGCGAACGACGAAGAACTTCGTTACCCACCCACCACCCACTTGATAGCCACTGTCGACGATTTGACCAACATGCTTGATTTCGACTCCGAAGACATCGACGGTATGGACGACGATGCCGGAGAAGAACAGGAACCACCGCCCATAGGGCTGGACAGCCACCTCTTCATACGACATTTACATGGTGGATACACCCAAAGAAGACAATGGCGATGTCCAAAAAGATCCAGTTGAGGACAAACTTCCTGAGAAGCAGCCAAAGCGCCGACGTCAGCGGCGCCGCTCTAAATCATGCCATGGTAAAAATAGCGATACCGGCATAAGAGAAAATAGCACTCCGGACGATGCCGAAGACAACAAAGACCCCGCCAAGCCAAGTTTCGAACAGGCTGAACGAGAAGATGGGCGAGCCAGCCCCAATGAACAGGCCGTGAATGACGACTCGGAGGACAACAACTACATGCCTCTCTCCGAGGACAGGGTGAGCCTCGACGACAAAGAATTTATCGTGCCAGAGGATCCCGTCAAGTAGGAGCATTTTAAGCGCCAACTTATAGCCACGTCAAAGAGCCTGAAGAAGAAGAAGCAGCAGCTTCAAGCTGATCAAGATCTGCTCACTGGTAGATGGACTGAGGTCCTGGCAGCCGAGGAATATGGACTCGAACGCCCAACCAAAAGTTACCCGAAGCGCAAATTGCTACCTTAATTCGATGACGAGGCGCTGGAGCCAGAACTACCAGCGCATAATGCGGCTGACCGACCACCGCGTGGCCGAGATAAAACGGTAATTCAGCCCGAACACTAGCCGGCACTGCCTCGCCGAACAAATAAGAACACAACAGCTCGGGGATACACACATGACCTGCGGTACGACTTGGAAAACAGAGCAGGACAAACCAGATCGATCTATGGATCACGGGGGTGCGCCCCAACGTGCAACGACGGCCACCAAGGTGGATATAACAAATACAAACCTGTCCGGCAGAATATCGCAGACCGGCTCCATCCGAGCTGCGTCCCGACGTAGCCCGACACAGAGGCGTCGCACACCCCCTATGCTTCACTGACGAAGTAATGGAGCATGAATTCCCAGAAGGGTTAAAACCCGTGAACATTGAATCATATGATGGAGCAACAGGTCCCGCGGTATGGATCAAGGACTTCCTTCTCCATATACATATGGCCCGTGGCAATGATCTCCATGCCATCAAGTATCTCCCGCTAAAACTCAAGGGACCAGCTCGGCACTGGTTGAACAGTCTGCCCAAAAATTCCATTGGCAGTTGGGAGAACCTGGAAGGTGCATTCCTTGACAACTTCCAAGGAACTTATGTCCGACCTCCGGATGCCGATGACTTAAGTCATATAATCCAACAGCCTAGAGAGTCAGCCAAGAAATTCTGGTCTCAGTTCTTAACTAAAAAGAACCAAATCATCGACTGTCCGGATGTCGAATCCCTAGCGGCCTTTAAGCATAACATCCGCGATGAGTTGCTCGCCCGACACCTCGGCCAAGAGAAGCCGAAGTCCATGGCAGCCCTTACGACGCTCATGACCCGCTTTTGTGCGGGCGAGGATAGCTGGCTAGCTCGTAGCAACAGCACCTCACGTAAACCTGACACTTCTGAAGCCAGAGATAGCAATGGCAAGCCCCGACACAACAGACACAAGCATCGAAATAATGGCGATAATGCTGAAGACACGACTGTCAATGCCGGATTCAGTGGCTCCAAGTCCGGTCAGCGGAAAAAGCCATTTAAGAGAAATAATCTGGGCCCGTCCAGTCTGGACCGTATACTCGATCGTCCATGTCAAATCCACGACACCCTCGTTAAACCAGCCAATCATACCAACAAAGAATGTTGGGTCTTTAAACAGGCCGGCAAGTTAAACGTCGAAAACAAGGAAAATGGATCACAAAGGAATGACGACGAGGAGCCTCGGCCATCGAACACAGGGGGACATAAGAAGTTTCCTACCCAAGTCAAAACGGTGAATATGATATATGCTACCCATATCCCCAAAAGGGAGCGGAAGCGCACACTAAGGGATGTCTATGCGATGGAGCCAGTCACCTCGAAATACAACCCGTGGTCCTCCTGTTCGATCACTTTTGATCAAAGGGACCATCCGACTATTATCCGTCATGGCGGTTGAGCCGCACTGGTGCTAGACCCTATCATTGATGGATTCCACCTCACACGCGTCCTCATGGACGGTGGTAGCAGCTTGAACCTGCTCTATCAGGATACAGTGCACAAAATGGGTACTGATCCCTCAAGGATCAAGCCCACCAAAACCACCTTTAAAGGTGTCATACCAGGTGTAGAGGCCTGCTGTACGGGCTCAATCATACTGGAAGTGGTCTTCGGATCCCCGTATAATTTCCGAAGCGAAGAATTAATCTTCGATATCGTCCCCTTCTGCAGTGGTTATCACGCACTGCTCGGACGAACCGCATTTGCTCGTTTCAATGCGGTGCCGCACTATGCCTACCTTAAGCTCAAGATGCCCGAACCTCGCGGTGTTATAACAGTCAATGGAAACGCGGAGCACTCCCTCCGTACGGAGGAGCACACCGCGGCCCTTGCAGCAGAAGTACAGAGTAGCCTTCTTAGGCAAAACCTCAATTCGGCAATAAAGCCCCCGGACACCGTCAAGCGAGTCCGAGCTACTCTGCAATAGGACCGCCCAGCTCGTCCAGAACTCTGCTAGCAATCCGGCCTTCGTCCCAGCCCCAATAAAGTGGTGAAATTCGTGCCGCACGTACACAACTACACACTTAAAATACCATGGGCATGGATGGAGGCACAGCTAGACCGCGGTCCATAATGCGGCTCAACCGCCCTGGATCCGCATACCTTCACTTTTTCTCTTTCTTTCAGGTTTTTCCTCTTCTCGAGGCCTTTTTTGATAAACCTGCTCATCGAACCCATATCGGGACGGATACACCAAGAAAGCTAGGGGCTCGGACGTACAAGGGAATACCCACGTGCTCTCTGCTAATGATCATCATACCCATTTTAAATACCCACACGCAGCTCGCTCTTGGTCGTGGCATGTTAAATAGCCTTATTTGCTTATTGCACTACTTGTACACATACGCCTTAACGTATTAATCAAATTACAATGAAAAATAATTTGCAGCGTCTGCTTATTACCTATTTTTTCCTTGTCTATTTGTTTTCAATTGCATCCGTACATTCTGGTACGCCTTAATTCACCAGGGGCTTCATCGTACCCCATAACACGGCAAGAAAGTCCGAACACTTTACAGTACAGTTCGGCACCCTGAACTTATAGCATTATATGCATCGGCTCTGAATCATGTCTTTGGTCAATAGTTGGGTTGCCCGGCTCCTGTGCTTGCTACCTTATGTTCCGCTATATCGGCTAGGGTAGTAAAGGGAGAACTACTGCGATTGTGTCCCGGTTCTTCCGGACGAGCACCTTAGTAGAGAAAGCCAAAAACTGACTGTCATGATGCGGCGAGAGCTGGTCAGCTGTTCGGGAGGTTTTCAAATTGTTAGAGATTTTTTCCGCTTTATGCGAGGAATCGGTCTTTATCCTATTAGGCGTGTATATCGCCCCAACTTCAGCCTTCCGAATACTAGGGGCTACGCCAAAATTTAAAATTATAGAACTCCTATGGCTAAGTGAGGGTGATAAAGTTGTATAGTCCGATTGCCTTGTTTGTTGCGCTAAACACCTCCTTGAAGGACCAAAAATTTGGATAAAGAGTGTTTAGATTTATCCCGAACACCCCTGTACTAGCTACGTGGGGGCAGAAGCCGACGACTGGCCAACTCTCAGATTTCATAAACGGCCGCACAAGAGGTAAAATTTTAAATAACAAGCATTATATTACACAAAGACCTTGTTCCATATTACAAGACAGGATAAAATAATGCTTTCAGGGGAAAATGATATCCTTGGCACATTGCTCCGCCACAAGGCGGGATCCCTCCATGACACTATCATAGTACATCTCGGGCTTGCAATGCTCCTTGCCCACGGGCGGACTCTCGGTCATCAACTTCGTGGCATCCATCTTCGCCCAGTGCATCTTGGCACGGGCAAAAGCCATCTGCGCACCTTCAATGCAGACCAACCGCTTGACGGCATCAAGCCAAGGGCAGGCACTGACCAGCCGCTACACGAGTCTGAAGTAGCTATTGGGCATGGGCTCGGCAGGCCATAGTCAGACTATTAGGTCCTTCATGGCCAGTTCGCCCGCCTTGTGCAGCTCGACCAACTGTTTTAGCTGGTCGCTAAAGGGCACCGGATGTTCGGGTCCAAGGTATTGAGACCAGAACAACTTCTCTGTAGAGCTCCCTTCTTCATCTCGAAAGAACTTTGCAGCATCTGATACGCTGCACGGCAGATCTGCAAACGCTCCTGGAGAACTCCAAATCCGGGTAAGTAAAAAGAATATTTCCTTCACATACTTGCTTTGCATAATAAAAGCATTACCCACCGCGATCTTCTTGGCTGCTTGGATTTCCTGGAGGGCGCTTTGGGCTTCGGCTCGGGCATCTTGCATGCTCTGGTGGGCCTTCGCAAGTTCGGACTCTTGAGTCTTAGAATCTCGATCCAAGGACTCGTATTTTTTGACGGCGTCCTGGAGCTCTTGCTGGACCTCGCTGACCCGGGCCTCCTACTTCTCGCGCGCGGCGTGTTCCTTAGCCGCTTTGTCCTTGGCCTCGGCCAACGCCTTCTTGAGGGCCGCTACTTCTGTCGCGGCCCCTAATAAAGTTCATGACACTTTAGTTAGTACGAACTTTTCATCCTTCCTAAATATAAAGCACCGGTTAGTGCATACCTTGGCTGTCCTCCAGCTGCTTCTTCAAGAGGCTGAGTTCTTCCTCGGCCCGCTCCAGATTCTGCTTCAAGCCAGAGACCTCCACAGTATGAGCGGCAGCAGCCAGCAGTGACGCCTGCTTATTCACACAGACATGTTATGTTAGACTCCTGCGAAAATTATTTTGATCCTCTGTTTGGTTTTTCTTTCGGAACACCGAACAGAGCACTAGGGGCTACTGTCTACAAGGTGATATCCTTTTACAACTACATTACTTACCTCAAAGCCCGTTAGAAGGCTAATGCAGGTTTCGGTTAGTCCGTTTTTGGCGGATTGGACTTTCTCAATCACCGTACTCATAAGAGTACGGTGTTATTCCACAATGGAAGCGCCTCATAGCGCTTCCAGCAATCTATCCGGTGCCTCTGGATGGACAGAGGTCACCGGTGGAGGTGGATTGCCCCCCTCATTCGGGAGAGGCTGCCCGCCTGAATCTGGAGCCACTTGGGTCTCCGGAGCTGTATTCAGCTGGGAGACGAACTGGATGCAGCCCCCATCATCGGGGACTGTAGGGGTCTTTCCCCCCATGTGTTCGGCAACTGGGGCTTTATCCTCCGGCATCACCGAAACAGTCTCCCCTTGGCCCGGTATTCGTCGAGACAACACCTCGGTGTTGTCCGCGGCCTTGGGGGAGGTAGCCATCGGAAGGGACCCGCTGTTCATCACCGACGGGTCCAGGGACCCCTCCGAAGAGGAGGATAGCTCGATGTTGGACTGGTCTGGACTGCAGATGCATGGTCTAGCGCATTACAAAACGATAAAGTGAAAAGACCGGAAATATTACCGTGTCCGGATACTTACGATTTGGCCAGGGGCTTGACCCTGGGCTCCCACTCCCCGTCGTTGTCGGTGGCTGCGACAGAGTAGTTCGGAAGGGAGATTTTTCCCTTCTTGGACACCTCGGCCTCCCCATGTGTGGAGGCCTTCCTCTCCTTTTCCCCCAGTGGGGGGGGGGACGGGTCTTCTCTTCCTCCTTGTCATCTTCGGCGGAGGAGTGCGTCTTGGTGTCTTCGAACATCACATCCGAAGCACCCTTGCGTCGGAGACCATCTCTGGTCCCCTTGGCCGCCTTCTTGGCTTTCTTCTCCGGCACCTCATAGGGCACCGGAAACAACATCTTCATTAGAAGAGGCGTTTCTGGATCTTCGGGTAGCGGAGTCGGACAGTCAATCTGCTCCGCTATCGTTACCCAGGCCTGAAAGATTGGCATGGAGGCTTAGGTTCCTCCCGCAGATATGCCGGTAAAAGGTATACCTTGCAAACATAAAAGAACTTACCGGATTAGCCCGACGTTTTGTGCTAAGCCATTGATCTTCGTTCGTGGGTGGTGTTACCTCGCTGGCCTTAAAAAGCACCTTCCAGATGTCTTCGTGTGTCGTATTGAAGAGCTCCAGCAGTGTCTGGTGCTTGGTCGGGTCGAACTCCCACAAATTACAAGTCCGGCTCTGGCACGAAAGAATCCGGCGTAATAGCATAACCTGGACCACATTGACAAGCTTGATTTTCTTGCTTATCATGTTCTAGACACATGTCTGGAGCCCGGTCACTTCTTCCACCGAGCCCCAGGCCAAACCCTTCTCTTGCTAGGAGGTGAGCCACATGGGGATTCCGGATCAGAATTCGGGGGTCGCCGCCCAGTTGGTGCCGCGCGGCTCGATGATGTAGAACCACCCCGATTGCCACCCCTTTACGGTCTCCACAAAGGAGCCTTCGGGCCAGATGACATTGGGCATCTTTCCCACCATGGCGCCTCCGCACTCCGCTTGTTGGCCGCTCACCACCTTTGGCTTCACATTAAAGGTCTTCAGCCATAGGCCGAAGTGAGGTGGGATGCGGAGGAAGGCCTCACACACGACAATAAATGCCGAGATTTTGAGGATGGAGTTGGGGGCCAAGTCATGGAAGTCCAGCTCGTAGTAGAACAGCAGTCCGCGGACGAATGGGTGGAGGGGGAATCACAGCCCGTGGATGAAGTGGGAGAGAAACACCACCCTCTGTTGGGGCTCCGGGTAGGGATGATCTGGCCCTTGGCCGGAAGCCGATGAGCGATGTCTTTGGACAAATACCCGGCCTCCTGGAGCTTCTTGATGTCCTCCTTCTTGACAGAGGAGGCCATCCACTTGCCTCCAGCTCCGGATCTGGACATGATTGGAGAGCGTTTTCGGGCAGAGAAGGTGAGGGCTTGGGTGTTGGAGCTCAAGAATGAATGGGCAGAGGAAGAAGAGGGCGTGGGTGAAAAAGGGGAATCCTTATCCCTTTATAAAGGCAGTAAAAATCATGTGCCTCCCCACTCGCCCTAAAGCTCGCTTATTTCCCAAGCACCATGCTGATGGCACGGTTGGGTTACCCATGCCCGCATTGATGAGAATCCCGTGATAAGGGGACACGATCTCTGCTTTGACAAGACATGCCGATAAAACCGTGCCTCAAGATACGGAGGGGCGGGATAAAAATGGTTCGAATAAAGACCGGGCCGTGCGTAATGTCACGCTATGAGTTGTCAGCAGATTGGACTCGTGGGATATTATACTCTCTATAGTGGTATGTGGAATTTGTTTTGCAGAGCCGGACACGATTCTTATGTTCAAGATCTACTTTGAAGTATTCGGAGAAGGAACCCGCCTTGCAATGTCGAAGACAATCTGCGTGCCGGACTCATCGTCATTGAAGCCTGGTTCAGGGGCTACTGAGGGAGTCCTGGATTAAGGGGTCCTCGGACAACCGGACTGTATGCATATGCCGGACTATTGGACTATGAAGATACAAGATAGAAGACTTCGTGCCATGTCCGGATGGGACTCTCCTTTGCGTGGAAGGCAAGCTTGGCGATTCAGATAGGAAGATTCCTTTCTCTGTAACCGACTCTGTGTAGTCCTAGCCCCCTCCGGTGTCTATATAAACCAGAGGGTTTAGTCCGTAGGAGGACAACAATCATAATCATATGCTAGCTTCTAGGGTTTAGCCTCTACGATCTCGTGGTAGATCAACTCTTGTAATACTCATATCATCAAGATAAATCAAATAGGAAGTAGGGTATTACCTCCATCGGAGGGTCCGAACCTGGGTAAACATTGTGTCCTCCGCCTCCTGTTACCATTAGTCTTAGACGCACAGTTCGGGACCCCCTACCCGAGATTTGCTAGTTTTGACACCGACAGTCACCCTGTGTTATAACTGTTGCATGAGGAATCGCATCCGACATAATTATACATCATTGATCCATTGCCTACGAGCTTTTCACATATTGTTACTTGCTTAGTTACTTCTCCATTGCCACTGTTATGATTGCTACAAAACTACTACTATTACTTTTGCCACCGTTACCGTTACTTCCATACTACTTTGCTACTAAATACTTTGCTGTAGATATTAAGTCTTTCAGGTGTGGTTGAATTGAAAACTCTACTGCTGATACTTGAGAATATTCTTTGGCTCCCCTTGTGTCGAATCAATAAATTTGGGTTGAATACTCTACCCTCAAAAACTGTTGCGATCCCCTATACTTGTGGTTTATCAGGCATGCCCTCTCTCAACAAGCCAAAAGAGTTCATGCCTCCATCCTATGTACTTCGTAAAACTAAGGATGGAGAAGTTTATGCAAAATTTGTTGGTCCTCGTAATGCATTCCGGTTTTATGCTACTTCGGTCCCTAAGACCCTTGTGACTAACTTGAGAGGTCCCATTGCAAAATGAGTGCCTCTAACCAAGTCATAATTGTGTGTAGGTTGCTTTCTCTGGCGGAGTCAAATGGGTGATCGATAGTGGATGTACCAATCATATGACCGGAGATAGCAAATTGCTCTACGGTTTCATGGAAACTATTCAACCTTTTATGAGCATTATGTTTGGTGGAGGATCAAAAGGACAGGTACTCTTGGGCAAGGTGGCTATCAAAAATGACATGTCTCTTGCAAATGGCATGCTTGTCCAATCCCTTAAATACCATTTGCTTTTTGTTCGTCAATTGGCTTCCGTTGGTTATGATACACTATTTGGCCTAACTAATGTGAAAGTATTTAAGAGAGATACTCTCGAAGTGGCCTTTGTTGGAGAGTTGGATGGCAACCTTTACACGGTTGATTTATTGAAAGAGAGCACATTCCATGCAACTTGTCTAATGGCCAAGGCTGACAAGGGATGGCTATGGCATCACCGGCTAGCCCATGTCGGCATGAGAAATCTTCAAGATCTCTTCAAGGGTAATCACATCCTTGGACTAACCAATGTCTCTTTTGAGAAAGATCGTGTGTGTAGTGCATGCATAGCTGGGAAGCAACATCAATCAAAGCACCCACCCAAGAATATTGTATCTACTTCAAGGCCTTTGGAGCTTCTTCATGTGGATCTTTTCGGGCCTCCTTCATGGGATAGTCTTGGTGGGAAAAAGTATGGACTTGTCATTGTTGATGATTACTCAAGATATACATGGGTGTTTTTCCTCAAGTCCAAGGACGATATGAAGATCACCTTCATTGATTTTGCCAAGCAAGCACAACGCAAGTTTGACAAAGAAATATTGACAATAAGAAGTGATAATGGCTCCGAGTTCAAGAACTATACCTTGGAAGAATTTCTTAGTGATGAAGAGATTGAGCATCAATATTCCGCACCATACACTCCTCAACAAAATGGTGTAGCCGAAAGGAAGAACCATACACTTGTGGAGATGGCAAGGTCCATGTTGGATGAATACAAGTTGCCACATAGTTTTTGGGCCGAGGCTGTCAACACCGCATGCCATGCATAAAATCGGCTCTTCCTCCGCACGATATTGGAGAAGACTCCATATGAGCTCCTAACCGAGAACAAGCCAAATGTCAAGTACTTTCGTGTATTTGGGTGCAAATGTTTGATCCTCAACAAAAGAGAACGGTTAGGAAAATTTCAATCCAAAACAATTGAGGGCATATTTGTTGGCTATGGATCAAACCTCATGCCTATAGAGTCTACAACAAATCCAATGGATGTGTTGTAGAAACTTGTGACATGGTGTTTGATGAATTTAATGGCTCCCATGGGGAGCAAGTTGATCTAAGTGATGTAGGTGAAGAAGATTCTTCTCAAGATATTTTGACCATGAGTGTTGGTGCTCTTCTTGTAATGGAACAAGAACCTCATGATGATGAAGAAGAAGATGGAAGTTTCACACATCATCAAAGCACTTCAACACCCATACCACCACAAGCTCCTATTGCTCAACCGATGTCTGTAGTTCAAGTACAAGAAGAAGATCAAGTCCCACACCATGATCATCTTCAAGAGCAAGATCATCACCAAGAGCAAGAACAAAAAAGTGCAATCATTGATGATGAACCTCAACAAATGCAATATGAAGAAGAAGATCTTCCACCACACATTAATGATCCATATGTTGAGGATGTGGATGATGGACATGAACTTGAACCTCGTGAAAACCTAACCTCCATCATGCCCCGAGTGGCCGGTCGTGTTGATGTTGATCAAATTCTTACCAGCATATCGGAAGGTAGAGTCACTCATAAACATTTAACAAACTTTTGTGATCACTTCTCATTTGTCTCTAGTGTTGAGCCACCCAAGGTACAAGATGCATTGATGGACAATGATTGTCTTGTTGCTATGCAAGAAGAGTTGAACAGTTTTGAACGCAACCAAGTGTGGTCATTAGTCAAGAGACCAACTATGGAACACAATGTCATTGGAACAAAATGGATTTTCAAGAACAAACAAGATGAGACTGGTGTAATCATCCGCAACAAGGCAAGGTTAGTGGCACAAGGGTACTCACAAGTTGAAGGTTTGGACTTTGGTGAGACCTTTGCTCCCATTGTCCGTCTTGAATCTATTCGCATCTTACTTGCCTATGCTGCTTTCAATGGTTTTACATTACATCAAATGGATGTGAAGTGTGTTTTCCTTAACGGTCCTCTACAAGAAGAAGTATATGTATCACAACCACCTGGGTTCGTTGATCCCGATCACAAAGACTATGTGTATAAACTTTACAAGGCTTTGTATGGCCTCAAACAAGCACCTCGTGCTTGGTATGATCATCTTAAGAAGTTTTTACTCGATGATGGTTTTGTGAGAGGGGTGATCGATCCCACTCCTTTTACTAAGAGGTAAAAGGGTGATTTTATCTTATGCCAAATCTATGTAGACGACATCATTTTTGATTCTCCTAACATTCACCTGTGCAAGAAGTTTGCGGCTTACATGACCAAGAACTTTGAAATGTCACTCAATGTGGACTTGAAGTTCTTTCTCGGATTTCAAATACAACAATTTCAAGAAGGATTTTCTTGTCTCAAACAAAATACTTGAAGGATATTCTGGAGAAGTTTGACATGACAAATGCTAGCCCATGTAGGACACCCATGCCACCAAAAAATGTACTCACTAAAGACACAAACGGTATCCCTTTCGACACATCAATTTACCGCTCTATGATTGGTTCATTGCTTTATCTTTGTGCATATAGACCAGACATCATGTTCAGTATATGCATGTGTGCTAGATTTCAAGCTTCCCCTAGGGAAAGTCATCATAAGGCGGTTAAGCATATTCTTAGATACCTTGTTCACACCCCAAAGTTGGCCCTATGGTACCCCAAGGATGCTAAGTTTGATCTCATTGGGTACACAGATGCGGATTGGGCTGGTGACAAAGTGGGACGGAAGTCCACCTCCGGTGCATCTCAATTTCTTGGACGCTCCTTGGTAAGTTGGTCCTTGAAAAAGCAAAATCGTGTTGCCCTCTCCACCGCTAAAGCCGAATACGTGGCAACAGCTAGTTGTGCAACTCAATTATATGGATGAGGCAAACTTTGAAGGATTGCAGTATCACCTATAAACATGTGCCTCTTCTATGTGATAATGAAAGTGCCATTAGTATTGCTGAGAATCCCAAAGATCATCTTAGCACCAAGCACATTAATATTAGGTATTATTTCTTGAGAGATCATGTGGAAAAGGGTGACATTGATATTGCTCATGTCGGTACAGATATGCAACTTACACACATTTTCACCAAACCATTGGATGAAGCAAGGTTTTGTCAACTTAGGCGTGAACTTGGTATCTTAGAGCTTGACAACATTATGTGAAATCTAGTACCCATGCATGCATTTACTTTATGTCTTGTCTAGATGTAGGCATGTGTTTAGGGGGAGACATTCAACTCATGAGTTATCTCACCCTATATGATGCATAAACAAACCAAACACTCTCAAAGTTACTATGTTTTCACTTTTGTGACTTAGTACTTTAAATGATGGAGCTGTAATGTTGGGCTCAAGGTTAAAATCTTCGCAGTGCCAAGTCACATATACTCAAACATGGTGGACTCATCCACCACCCTCTCTTCGAGAGTTTGGACTTATTCTTCATCTCCTTTGGTGTTTTTGTCCGGTGTTTTCTCTTTGATTGAGTTTTCTCGTTCTTGCTCTTGAGTGTTGTTGATTGTGTTGCCCATAGCTCAGGTTCTACCCAAGCCTTTCTCATCTCGCAACCCTCTAATATTTGTGTGGTTCACAAGCTTCAATCCAACCACATAAATGTTGATTTGGTGTGTGGTGGTCTTGGGAGCTTTAGGAGTCCCTCCCTCTAGTTCTCAGGAGTTCAGAGAGACCGTATTCTCTATGGATATCCCGGAACTTCCGGCCTTGCACGGAACTTTCGGGCGTCGCAGGTTTGGGGCACATAACGTGGGCAGGATGAAAAAGGGGTATTCTCCCCCCTTTCCTCTATTCCTCCCTCTGCTCCCTCCCCACGGCGCCCCTCACCCATCGTCGACTTTCGAGTGAGATGCAGGCCCCCGGAACCTCCGGGCCCCTTCTTCCCTTCATCGTGTTTGGAGGGCATCCGTGCTCTCCACCATCTCCATTGTGGAGGGTAACCTAAGCATTCCTCTGCTCTCTCTATGGATTCTCCTAGGGATTCTAGATCACGCTTATGGTAGTAGGATAAACACAAGCATCAAATCCCGAGTTTTGCATCTACTTTAGATCTGAAGTGCTCCCTCCCATTTGTCATCCATTATACGATATGTGTCTGTCCCCTCCTCAGATTCGGAAGGAGCCCTGCTGTAACACCCCGATAATCATGCTACAGTAAACTCCTGCTAATGACTGCCAAGTCATCACAATTATTTTTGCTAATCATCACTTTGTTCCAAATCAACTTCATATTCATATTCAAATTTGCATGTCAAATTGTTTTCTTCAAAAATAAAACAAAAATGTTGGTTGGGTTGCAGATATTCACTAGCTAATTATCATGTAGAAACCAACTTCATTTGACTCATAGATAAATCCCTAGGAAATTAATAAATGGTCCAACAACAAATAAAATAGCCTTTACAGTATAAGCAAATATTTATACAATTCCAATTGACCTCAAACTTTACGTTTCTTTCCAAAATATTGCGAAGTATTTAAGCGACAAGTTTCATGATGAACAAAATTCAATTGGTATTTAAAAGTAGTGCAAAACAGTGGTGTATAAAAGAAACCAAAGAATAAACTGAAACAGAAAAATTAAACAAATGAGAGAAACCTAGCTACTGTACACCTAAGGCCCAAAGGACCAGTAGGTAGCCCAGCCCACCAGGAGGTTTCCTCCTACCTCCTGTTCACAGGAGACGCGCTGGACGCGCCCACGGCGTGCATGGCCGGATTGGCCACGTGCCGGCCATCGAGCGACGCACCGGCGTCCTACAAGGTCATCTCGAACCCCCCTGCAAACCCTAGCCCCCATTCGCCCCTCTTCTCACTCCCTCTTCCCGTTCTGGATGTGCCCAACTCCGTCGTCGCCATGGCCCTCGTCGATCCCGTGGCCACTGCCCTCCCCACCACCTAGGATTGCGCCAGGAGCTCCTCCCGCCTCCGCTGCTTCCTCTACGCTGAAGAACACGAGCCGAGTGCCTCTGCTTCGACCGGATCGAGTCGTTCCCCTTCTCTGCACCGCCAACGCCATTGCTGGAATTCATCGCCTCCGCGCCTTCCCCGAGCATGCTATGCACACCT
This sequence comes from Triticum aestivum, assembly GCF_018294505.1. Classification (NCBI taxonomy): domain Eukaryota; kingdom Viridiplantae; phylum Streptophyta; class Magnoliopsida; order Poales; family Poaceae; genus Triticum; species Triticum aestivum. The sequence goes on along the minus strand of NC_057804.1, from coordinate 378,000,952 downwards.
ACAGGCTCACCGTGAGCTCCTCTTCCTCCCCCCTCAACTCTCTTGAACGAGCTCGTCCTCTAGGCCGTAGGACCGTCATGGCCGAAGCTTGATGCCGCACGGCTGGTCGCCGGCGTCACTCCGGTGGCCTATTGGTCACACGCGTGTGCCCATCATCTTCGCTACATCGCGTAGGTGCTCCTCTAGCCTCATGCTCGTCGTGTGCGCGCCCGTGGCTTCGACCCCGTCAAGTCCGGGCCGGCGCCACCGCTCAGCCCCGCGCTCCCTCGCCTCTGGTCGCGTCCGGCCGCAACCTTGGCCGCCCTACGCGCGCTCGCCCGCGCCCGGCTGCATCCTGCTTTGCCGAGCGCCAGGTCTTCTGCCGCTGCTGCCCTTCTGTTGCTACTGTTTGCTGCCCCACACGCGCTGCCGCTGCTCTGGAACTGCTGTTGCCTGCTGTCCCTGTGCGTGCCCGGCCGCCGTGCCCGTGCCCAGCCGCTCGTGGTCGCGCCCCTGTGCCTGCTGCCGGCTGCCGAGCTGCCCTCGGCTCCTCTTGCCGCTGCTCCTGCTCCATGCGGCTGCTTGTTGCTGCGTTACTTTGTTGCTGCTTGCTCTACCTGAAGTCGTTATTGCTTGCTTTGCCTGATGCGTCGTTGCTGCTACAGACTCTGTCCAAGAGGCCGGCCCTATCCAGATTAGTTAGTACTAATTAGATTTAGGGATGCTACTTCTTATGTTAAATAGCCTAATGTGTTTGTGACAGGTGGTCCCTCACACTAATTCCCCTTTTAGTTAAAATTGTAGTCAATGACAAGTAGGCCCCACGGCCACTATTCACACTTTGACCAGGTCAAACATTGACTGTGGACTTGCGCTAACTGTGTATGCTGAGTCTGCCACTGGACCCCACCTGTCATTCTAATAGGCTAGTTGTGTGTGTGTATAAAAAGTAATACACTTTTAAATTCGAATTTGTAATAATTTCAGGATATGTTTAAAACTTAGAAAATTCATATAAAATAATCTGTAACTCGGATGAAAATGTTTTCTACATGAAAGTTGCTCAGAAAAACGTGACGAATCCGAATACGCGGTCCGTTCATCTGTCACATGCCCCTAGCATGCTGAACATGGAACTTTCCCCCTCTGATCATATGTCTGACACAGGTCCGGAACCGGGAAAACAATCCCGGTTGACTTCCCCCCTCGCCGGTATCGTGTAGCACCGCGTTAGAACACGTCTAGCTCTGCATGTTGTCCTGTTAAGTTATGTTTGCTTTATATTTACTGTTTCTTCCCCCTCTTCTCTCCGGTAGACCCCGAGACCGATGCTGCCCCTGTGATCGTCTACGTCATCGATGACCCCTCCTTGCCAGAGCAACCAGGCAAGCCCCCCCTTTGATCATCCCGATATCGCCCATTCTATTCTATCATGCTTGCATTAGATTTTACTATTGTTATTGTTTGCTCCTATTCTGATGCATAGCCTGCTTATTGTTACCCTACCTGCTTTCCTAAACTGCTTAGTATAGGTTGGTTAGTGATCCATCAGTGACCCCCACCTTGTCCTTGTTGCCCCTACTTCATCATTGAAGACCCGATCAACGGGATCGAAGACCAGGCCCCGACACCGCACATCACTTTCCCCTTAGTTGCTCGACACTACTGGGTTACTATCGAGTGCCGAGGGTGAGGCCTCTACAGCACTTCTGATGTTAACCCTATAGAGTAGCAATTCGGTCGTGGTCATCGAGGGTGATTTCCTCTTTAACCACTTCCGATACGACTTTGTCGTGCAACCCCTCAAGTGTGGACCTCGAGGGTGGTCCCTCTTACGTTCACCTTGATGATTACATCGAGTGGAATTCACCGGGGGTGATTCCTCGGGTTTTCCCCTTGAAGTTTAGACACACAGTTACTATGGTTACTATGACTTTACAATGAACCATGTTACTAAAGACGGGTGGACCCTAAGGGGTACCCGCGCGAGCATAATTGCGAGTGATGTGGAGACGGGTTGACCTGGAGGGTACCCAAGAGTTGAATACGAGGTGTGGCCGGACATTCTTAGCCCTTGCCGCAAGTCCTCGAGATGGGGCGACGGGGTCACATCTTTCGCGAGTCTATGCTTGTTACCGCGCGTTCCTAATCCACTACGATTTGGATATTTGATCCGAGGGGCCTCTGGCCTGATAGCACTAACCATCACGTGGGCATAGTATGGGCGTTCTGCGTCGTATGCATCAGCCGAAGCTTAATAGACGTCAGCGACTGAGCGGCGCGCGCCGGGTTGGTCTGGTTACGCCTTCACTTGTATAAGGGAGGCTAGGTCTGCTCACAGGCCGCGTACGCAACGTGCAGGAGTTACTGGGGAGATGGCCCATGACCCCTGGGGGCATAGGTTTAGTCCGGCGTGTTGACCTCTCTATTAAGCCTAGGTCGGGTTGCGGCGTATTGTTTGGCCGAGGCCGGGCATGACCCAGGAAAGTGTGTCCGGCCGGAGTTAATCGAGCGTGGTGGGTAAGTTGGTGCACCCCTGCATGGAAGAAAACATATATCGATAGCCTGTCCTACGGTAACGGACACTCGGAGTTGTATCCCGATCGATACAACTAGAACTGGATACTTGTGATGAGAATTGGATGGTGATGAGAATTGGATTGTGATGACAATTGGATAGTATGGCTCTGGGATTGCTTTCTCGTAGGGAGTCGAGAAAGGATCTCTGGCCGAGGTTGATAACACTACTACTACTTACTTTATGCTACTCTACTCCCTCCTGTTTGCTGCAAGATGGTGGTTTCCAGAAGATGCTAGTCTTCGATAGGACTAGGCCTTCTCTCTATTCTGGCATTTCTGCAGCCCAGTCCACACATACAGCCTTCCTTTGATAATGTTGCATATGTAGTGTAGATCCTTGCTTGCGAGTACTTTGTATGAGTACTCACGGTTGCTTTGCTCCCCCTTTTCCCCCTTTCTTTTCTTTCCGGTTGATGCAACCATATGACGGAGTCCAGGAGCCAGATGACACCTTTAAAGATTGCTACTACCCCGAGGGTGCCTACTACCACGTGACGGACGCCGACGACCAGGAGTAGTTAGGAGGCTCCCAGGCAGGAGGCCTTGCCTTTTCGATCGTAGATGCTTTTGTGCTAGCCTTCTTAAGGCAAACTTGTCTAACTTATGTCTGTACTCAGATATTGTTGCTTCCGCTGACTCTTGTGTTTTCGAGCTTATGTATTCGAGCCCTCGAGGCCCCTGGCTTGTAATATAAAGCTGGTATTATTTTAATTTGTGTCTAGAGTTGTGTTGTGATATCTTCCCGTGAGTCCTCACAAGTTGGTATCAGAGCCAACTGCCTGTAGGTAGCCCCCTTTCCAACTCCTTGGCCGAAGTTGAGTCTAGTCACTGAAAACACTTTTACTAACATTGGCTATGTGTTTTACGTGCCCATGTCGCCATTGGGTGGTATTAGGATCTTTTACTCCTCGTCTATACTCTGTGACTCTGTTCTCTCTTCTATTCGGATTAAATGAATTTACTAACTACATTAGGTTCTCGTGACGACTTTCCTCGGAGAGCCCCTTCATTCCGGATGGTTGCCTGCTACACGAGAAGACATCGAAGATACTCTCCGATCTACTCTCGAGAACTTGTGTCAATTTCCATTGCAATCCCTTAACACCGTTGAATCCTTATGGATAACTGCGTACCTCGCCGTTCATACTTCCACCCCTAGTTGTTCTTGTTATTACCAGATACCCAAAAGTATTCTCCGACTTTTGAGAATCTTTTTCCTGACTGCCTTACAGCTCTTTTCCGCCTGAATAACCCTACGAATAATTCGTCACACTTATCGGGGATTCGGCATCCCCAGTTGTTCATATGTCTCACAAAATTCTTCGGAATACTATTCGATCTTCCGATAATCCTCAGTAGCCTATTGCTCATGTTTTTCCTTATCGTCTTGCATTATGGTTAATTCCATATGTCTAACAATATTCATTAAACTCCTTTGAGATTGTCATTCTTATCTTATTGATTCGACATGTGCATGAATGCACACATTCATTACTTATTCCATGGTAATTATTTATCCTTTTGGCTCAGACTCCACTCCGGGCATGAGCTGGTTCTCGACAAATCAAACCTTGAATGATTGTCGGTCTATGTATTTTCAACTTGCTTATCTTTTGATTAGAGCATCTAATTCTGATTCCCCGAATTGGAAATCATAATTCCTTTGCATTTAAGCTTTGGAATTATCAAATATTTCCAAAATCTGATGCCTCTGCATTATTTCTTCTTCTAATTGAATATCGATACTCACATCAGCTCCGTTGTGGATCGCCGGGTCCATTATTGGATTATCATCCGACAGTGTCCTTCATATTCAAAGAATCTCATGAAGTTCTTTCCCAGATACATAATGCCTTTGGTAATTGTATCCTCTCCTTTTGTCAACCATGCTCTGCTTTCGAGCTTGTGTTGTTTACTTCTGAAGTTTGTGGTATATGCTCCTAAGATGCCCCTATGGGTCGAACCTATGCCTCCCCTAATCCGTTTGAACCTGAGAGTTTTAGCGAGTCTTACTCTTCTGGTGTTTTGCCAGATAACTTTTCAACACTACAACTTCATCGATAGTGAGAAGTAAATGAAATGATATGCATTGAAGAAGTGGGAGTCGACCTTGAACTTTATGTTCATGCCCATGGACATGATGTAGATCTTATCATGGATGCTTCTCTTAAAATTAATTATCCTCTTGGTATAAGATCATCTTATATCTAGGATTTGATCCTTTGCAACCGTGGTTCTGACCATAATTGTTCCCCTTTGATTCCATTTCTCGGACAAGTTAAAGCACTTGTCTTCTGTAGATAAATGCATCTTCGCAACCTCTATTTTGATCTTCATTCAAGTATTATCCTACGATATCTCGAGTATATCAAATAACTGAGTTGCTTCCCATGAATATTCATCTAGTATTACTTCTCACCGATTTCAGATTTTCCCCCGGGTTCTGGGTTATCAGTTACTTGAGAACACCGATAAGAGAATCGATCCCGCACTCCGATTCAACATCTCTAAGTAATTTTTCGTTGCTTACAAGTTCAATAATCCTTCAAGTCATTCCTAGCCTGATCGGCTATATCATTATCGTGATAAATTTTAATTGTGGTACATGGTCCTTCTTCCCAGAGCACAACTTTCGACGACGAGATAAACTTATGTCTATCTTCCTTGCCATGTCATTTCACCTTGAACAACAAGCTTGATTTCGAGTTTGTGTCATACCTGTGGTTCCAATAACATTTTGCTTTATCATTCCTTTGACTTGATGTCGTCGCCGATTGATTACATCTTCATGAAATCTCTCGACAAATGTCATGATCATCGTCAACATTCTGAGCTCTTCCAGCATATCAATCAAATTCGCGATGAAAAATACCATCCTTACCCCTCGATTTGTGTTATCATCGACAACATTCTTGCCTACCGCCCCAACACAAACTTGTTCATATAAATTTTGGAAATACATCATTTTGACATGTCGGTGGATTTCTGTTGAAACCATCGGCCACATCCTCATTTTTTCCTTGCTGAATTGGTATGACTTATTTTATAAGTTGTTTCTGGTGGATCCTTTGTGTATCCAAAGTCTGAACTTTACTTGGTGACCATGTCAAGGCTATCCCGAAGCATGGCTGCGGTACTCCGAACATCTTAAGGACATTGGAGGCGCAATACTAAATGTTTCATGATCACTTATCCAAACACTATTGTAGGGGTAACGTCATGATTTTTCCTCCCCCGTTTACCTAAATGGTAATCTACTTACTATCCTCTCATGGATATCATCCTCTCCTTGTTCTTGGGAAAGATATACTCTTGATACTTGAGTATAAACATGTTTCCTTTCCATTGGTCTGATTAATATACTAATCACATTTTTCCTTTCCGTTGCTTGTTTAACCTTTCTTGTGATCTATATGATATAAGCAGTAATATTTCCCTGCTTAGGTAAACACCTTGGTTGAACAACTCTGACAGTAAGACCCTGTTACTATTGTTGATAACATTACGGTACCACCGATGGACGAGAACCTTGCCTATTGGTCCGCCTCGTCCAACGAGCAGGAGAATGGTTCTCTTCGTCCCTCGCCCTTGGTACCAATGTTGTTGCCAACATAACTGACAGGTATCCTCTGACATGCCTTGCTATCATGACCGTGCAAGATGTCAGCACCTTTCCTACTTTTTAAACCACGTGGTGGGCCCATAACCCACCGCTCCACAGGATTGAAACCTGACTCTCCTGTAAATCCCTGTTTTACAAAATTGTTCCTCGCACTTGGCTTCGTATGTAAATCACGAGCCACATTCCTAGCAATCTATTCTGGTATCAGACGCAATACCTATTCCCATTGCTCTGAACCCCTTTCACCCTATGTTTTAGGCAACAAACGATTGCCTACCCGGTTGAAGCTTCTTATTGCACCTCCTTACCTTGCTCTCAACGTCTTTCTTGAATTTCGACTCGAGAGGTGACTCTATGCCACGTTCATTGAGATAGCCCCCACGTAACTATCTTATGTTCAGCTCTGTCCTTCCCAAGCCTTTCCCCCTTACTCCACCCCTTAAATCTCGGGACGAGATTTCTTGTAGTGGAGGAGATTTGTAACACCCCGATAATCATGCTACAGTAAACTCCTGCTAATGACTGCCAAGTCATCACAATTATTTTGCTAATCATCACTTTGTTCCAAATCAACTTCATATTCATATTCAAATTTGCATGTCAAATTGTTTTCTTCAAAAATAAAACAAAAATGTTGGTTGGGTTGCAGATATTCACTAGCTAATTATCATGTAGAAACCAACTTCATTTGACTCACAGATAAATCCCTAGGAAATTAATAAATGGTCCAACAACAAATAAAATAGCCTTTACAGTATAAGCAAATATTTATACAATTCCAATTGACCTCAAACTTTATGTTTCTTTCCAAAATATTGCGAAGTATTTAAGCGACAAGTTTCATGATGAACAAAATTCAATTGGTATTTAAAAGTAGTGCAAAACAGTGGTGTATAAAAGAAACAAAGAATAAACTGAAACAGAAAAATTAAACAAATGAGAGAAACCTAGCTACTGTACACCTAAGGCCCAAAGGACCAGTAGGTAGCCCAGCCCACCAGGAGGTTTCCTCCTACCTCCTGTTCACAGGAGACGCGCTGGACGCGCCCACGGCGTCCATGGCCGGACTGGCCACGTGCCGGCCATCGAGTGACGCACCGGCGTCCTACAAGGTCATCTCGAACCCCCCTGCAAACCCTAGCCCCCATTCGCCCCTCTTCTCACTCCCTCTTCCCGTTCTGGATGTGCCCAACTCCGTCGTCGCCATGGCCCTCGTCGATCCCGTGGCCACTGCCCTCCCCATCACCTAGGATTGCGCCAGGAGCTCCTCCCGCCTCCGCTGCTTCCTCTACGCTGAAGAACACGAGCCGAGTGCCTCTGCTTCGACCGGATCGAGTCGTTCCCCTTCTCTGCACCGCCAACGCCATTGCTGGAATTCATCGCCTCCGCGCCTTCCCCGAGCACGCTATGCACACCTACAGGCTCACAGTGAGCTCCTCTTCCTCCCCCCTCACCTCTCTTGAACGAGCTCGTCCTCTAGGCCGTAGGACCGTCATGGCCGAAGCTTGATGCCGCACGGCTGTTCGCCGGCGTCACTCCGGTGGCCTATTGGTCACACGCGTGTGCCCATCATCTTCGCTACATCGCGTAGGTGCTCCTCTAGCCTCATGCTCGTCGTGTGCGCGCCCGTGGCTTCGACCCCGTCAAGTCTGGGCCAGCGCCACCGCTCAGCCCCGCGCTCCCTCGCCTCTGGTCGCATCCGGCCGCAACCTTGGCCGCCCTACGCGCGCTCGCCCGCGCCTGGCTGCATCCTGCTTTGCCGAGCACCATGTCTTCTGCCACCGCTGCCCTTCCGTTGCTGCTGTTTGCTGCCCCACACGCGCTGCCGCTGCTCTGGAACTGCTGTTGCTGTCGTCCCTGTGCGTGCCCGGCCACCGTGCCCGTGCCCAGCCGCCCGTGGTCGCGCCCCTGTGCCTGCTGCCGGCTGCCGAGCTGCCCTCGGCTCCTCTTGCCGCTGCTCCTGCTCCATGCGGCTGCTTGTTGCTGTGTTACTTTGTTGCTGCTTGCTCTACCTGAAGTCGTTATTGCTTGCTTTGCCTGATGCGTCGTTGCTGCTACAGACTCTGTCCAAGAGGCCGGCCCTATCCAGATTAGTTAGTACTAATTAGATTAGTTTGGGGATGCTACTTCTTATGTTAAATAGCCTAATGTGTTTGTGACAGGTGGTCCCTCACACTAATTCCCCCTTTAGTTAAAATTGTAGTCAATGACAAGTAGGCCCCACGGCCACTATTCACACTTTGACCAGGTCAAACATTGACCGTGGACTTGCTGACTGTGTATGCTGAGTCTGCCACTGGACCCCACCTGTCATTCTAATAGGCTAGTCGTGTGTGTGTATAAAAAGTAATACACTTTTAAATTCGAATTTATAATAATTTCAGGATATGTTTAAAACTTAGAAAATTCATATAAAATAATCTGTAACTCGGATGAAAATGTTTTCTACATGAAAGTTGCTCAGAAAAACGTGACGAATCCGAATACGCGGTCCGTTCATCTGTCACATGCCTCTAGCATGCTGAACATGGAACTTTCCCCCTCTGGTCATATGTCTGACACAGGTCCGGAACCGGGAAAACAATCCCGGTTGACTTCCCCCCTCGCCGGTATCGTGTAGCACTGCGTTAGAACACGTCTAGCTCTGCATGTTGTCCTGTTAAGTTATGTTTGCTTTATATTTACTGTTTCTTCCCCCTCTTCTCTCCGGTAGACCCCGAGACCGATGCTGCCCCTGTGATCGACTACGTCATCGATGACCCCTCCTTGCCAGAGCAACCAGGCAAGCCCCCCCTTTGATCATCCCGATATCGCCCATTCTATTCTATCATGCTTGCATTAGATTTTACTATTGTTATTGTTTGCTCCTATTCTGATGCATAGCCTGCTTATTGTTACCCTACCTGCTTTCCTAAACTGCTCAGTATAGGTTGGTTAGTGATCCATCAGTGACCCCCACCTTGTCCTTGTTGCCCCTGCTTCATCATTGAAGACCCGATCAACGGGATCGAAGACCAGGCCCCGACACCGCACATCACTTTCCCCTTAGTTGCTCGACACTACTGGGTTACTATCGAGTGCCGAGGGTGAGGCCTCTACAGCACTTCTGATGTTAACCCTATAGAGTAGCAATTCGGTCGTGGTCATCGAGGGTGATTTCCTCTTTAACCACTTCCAATACGACTTTGTTGTGCAACCCCTCAAGTGTGGACCTCGAGGGTGGTCCCTCTTACGTTCACCTTGATGATTACATCGAGTGGAATTCACCGGGGGTGATTCCTTGGGTTTTCCCCTTGAAGTTTAGACACACAGTTACTATGGTTACTATGACTTTACAATGAACCATGTTACTAAAGACGGGTGGACCCTAAGGGGTACCCGCGCGAGCATAATTGCGAGTGATGTGGAGACGGGTTGACCTGGAGGGTACCCGAGAGTTGAATATGAGGCGTGGCCGGGCATTCTTAGCCCTTGCCGCAAGTCCTCGAGACGGGGCGACGGGGTCACATCTTTCGTGAGTCTCTGCTTGTTACCGCGCGTTCCTAATCCACTACGATTTGGATATTTGATCCGAGGGGCCTCTGGCCTGATAGCACTAACCATCACGTGGGCATAGTATGGGCGTTCTGCGTCGTATGCATCAGCCGAAGCTTAATAGACGTCAGCGACTGAGCAGCGCGCGCCGGGTTGGACTGGTTACGCCTTCACTTGTATAAGGGAGGCTAGGTCTGCTCACCGGCCGCGTACGCAACGTGCAGGAGTTTCCGGGGAGATGGCCCATGACCCCTGGGGGCATAGGTTTAGTCCGGCGTGTTGACCTCTCTATTAAGCCTAGGTCGGGTTGCGGCGTATTGTTTGGCCGAGGCCGGGCATGACCCAGGAAAGTGTGTCCGGCCGGAGTTAATCAAGCGTGGTGGGTAAGTTGGTGCACCCCTGCAGGGAAGAAAACATATATCGATAGCCTGTCCTACGGTAACGGACACTCGGAGTTGTATCCCGATCGATACAACTAGAACTGGATACTTGTGATGAGAATTGGATGGTGATGAGAATTGGATTGTGATGACAATTGGATAGTATGGCTCTGGGATTGCTTTCTCGTAGGGAGTCGAGAAAGGATCTCTGGCCGAGGTTGATAACACTACTACTACTTACTTTATGCTACTCTACTCCCTCCTGTTTGCTGCAAGATGGTGGTTTCCAGAAGATGCTAGTCTTCGATAGGACTAGGCCTTCTCTCTATTCTGGCATTTCTGCAGCCCAGTCCACATATACAGCCTTCCTTTGATAATGTTGCATATGTAGTGTAGATCCTTGCTTGCGAGTACTTTGGATGAGTACTCACGGTTGCTTTGCTCCCCCTTTTCCCCCTTTCTTTTCTTTCCGGTTGATGCAACCATATGACGGAGTCCAGGAGCCAGATGACACCTTTAAAGATTGCTACTACCCGAGGGTGCCTACTACCACGTGACGGACGCCGACGACCAGGAGTAGTTAGGAGGCTCCCAGGCAGGAGGCCTTGCCTTTTCGATCGTAGATGCTTTTGTGCTAGCCTTCTTAAGGCAAACTTGTCTAACTTATGTCTGTACTCAGATATTGTTGCTTCCGCTGACTCTTGTGTTTTCGAGCTTATGTATTCGAGCCCTCGAGGCCCCTGGCTTGTAATATAAAGCTGGTATTATTTTAATTTGTGTCTAGAGTTGTGTTGTGATATCTTCCCGTGAGTCCTCACAAGTTGGTATCAGAGCCGACTGCTTGTAGGTAGCCCCCTTTCCAACTCCTTGGCCGAAGTTGAGTCTAGTCACTGAAAACACTTTTACTAACATTGGCTATGTGTTTTACGTGCCCATGTCGCCATTGGGTGGTATTAGGATCTTTTACTCCTCGTCTATACTCTGTGACTCTATTCTCTCTTCTATTCGGGTTAAATGAATTTACTAACTACATTCGGTTCTCGTGACGACTTTCCTCGGAGAGCCCCTTCATTCCGGATGGTTGCCTGCTACACGAGAAGACATCGAAGATACTCTCCGATCTACTCTCGAGAACTTGTGTCAATTTCCATTGCAATCCCTTAACACCGTTTAATCCTTATGGATAACTGCGTACCTCGCCGTTCATACTTCCACCCCTAGTTGTTCTTGTTATTACCAGATACCCGAAAGTATTCTCCGACTTTTGAGAATCTTTTTCCTGACTGCCTTACAGCTCTTTTCCGCCTGAATAACCCTACGAATAATTCGTCACACTTATCGGGGATTCGTTCATCCCCAGTTGTTCATATGTCTCACAAAATTCTTCGGAATACTATTCGATCTTCCGATAATCCTCAGTAGCCTATTGCTCATGTTTTTCCTTATCGTCTTGCATTATGGTTAATTCCATATGTCTAACAATATTCATTAAACTCCTTTGAGATTGTCATTCTTATCTTATTGATTCGACATGTGCATGAATGCACACATTCATTACTTATTCCATGGTAATTATTTATCCTTTTGGCTCAGACTCCACTCCGGACATGAGCTGGTTCTCGACAAATCAAACCTTGAATGATTGTCGGTCTATGTATTTTCAACTTGCTTATCTTTTGATTAGAGCATCTGATTCTGATTCCCCGAATTGGAAATCATAATTCCTTTGCATTTAAGCTTTGGAATTATCAGATATTTCCAAAATCTGATGCCTCTGCATTATTTCTTCTTCTAATTGAATATCGATACTCACATCAGCTCCGTTGTGGATCGCCGGGTCCATTATTGGATTATCATCCGACAGTGTCCTTCATATTCAAAGAATCTCATGAAGTTCTTTCCCAGATACATAATGCCTTTGGTAATTGTATCCTCTCCTTTTGTCAACCATGCTCTGCTTTCGAGCTTGTGTTGTTTACTTCTGAAGTTTGTGGTATATGCTCCTAAGATGCCCCTATGGGTCGAACCTATGCCTCCCCTAATCCGTTTGAACCTGAGAGTTTTAGCGAGTCTTACTCTTCTGGTGTTTTGCCAGATAACTTTTCAACACTACAACTTCATCGATAGTGAGAAGTAAATGAAATGATATGCATTGAAGAAGTGGGAGTTGACCTTGAACTTTATGTTCATGCCCATGGACATGATGTAGATCTTATCATGGATGCTTCTCTTAAAATTAATTATCCTCTTGGTATAAGATCATCTTATATCTAGGATTTGATCCTTTGCAACCGTGGTTCTGACCATAATTGTTCCCCTTTGATTCCATTTCTCGGACAAGTTAAAGCACTTGTCTTCTGTAGATAAATGCATCTTCGCAACCTCTATTTTGATCTTCATTCAAGTATTATCCTACGATATCTCGAGTATATCAAATAACTGAGTTGCTTCCCATGAATATTCATCTAGTATTACTTCTCACCGATTTCAGATTTTCCCCCGGGTTCTGGGTTATCAGTTACTTGAGAACACCGATAAGAGAATCGATCCCGCACTCCGATTCAACATCTCTAAGTAATTTTTCGTTGCTTACAAGTTCAATAATCCTTCAAGTCATTCCTAGCCTGATCGGCTATATCATTATCGTGATAAATTTTAATTGTGGTACATGGTCCTTCTTCCCAGAGCACAACTTTCGACGACGAGATAAACTTATGTCTATCTTCCTTGCCATGTCATTTCACCTTGAACAACAAGCTTGATTTCGAGTTTGTGTCATACCTGTGGTTCCAATAACATTTTGCTTTATCATTCCTTTGACTTGATGTCGTCGCCGATTGATTACATCTTCATGAAATCTCTCGACAAATGTCATGATCATCGTCAACATTCTGAGCTCTTCCAGCATATCAATCAAATTCACGATGAAAAATACCATCCTTACCCCTCGATTTGTGTTATCATCGACAACATTCTTGCCTACCGCCCCAACACAAACTTGTTCATATAAATTTTGGAAATACATCATTTTGACATGTCGGTGGATTTCTGTTGAAACCATCGGCCACATCCTCATTTTTTCCTTTTTGAATTGGTATGACTTATTTTATAAGTTGTTTCTGGTGGATCCTTTGTGTATCCAAAGTCTGAACTTTACTTGGTGACCATGTCAAGGCTATCCCGAAGCATGGCTGCGGTACTTCGAACATCTTAAGGACATTGGAGGCGCAATACTAAATGTTTCATGATCACTTATCCAAACACTATTGTAGGGGTAACGTCATGATTTTTCCTCCCCTGTTTACCTAAATGGTAATCTACTTACTATCCTCTCATGGATATCATCCTCTCCTTGTTCTTGGGAAAGATATACTCTTGATACTTGAGTATAAACATGTTTCCTTTCCATTGGTCTGATTAATATACTAATCACATTTTCCCTTTCCGTTGCTTGTTTAACCTTTCTTGTGATCTATATGATATAAGCAGTAATATTTCCCTGCTTAGGTAAACACCTTGGTTGAACAACTCTGACAGTAAGACCCTGTTACTATTGTTGATAACATTACGGTACCACCGATGGACGAGAACCTTGCCTATTGGTCCGCCTCGTCCAACGAGCAGGAGAATGGTTCTCTTCGTCCCTCGCCCTTGGTACCAATGTTGTTGCCAACATAACTGACAGGTATCCTCTGACATGCCTTGCTATCATGACCGTGCAAGATGTCAGCACCTTTCCTACTTTTTAAACCACGTGGTGGGCCCATAACCCACCGCTCCACAGGATTGAAACCTGACTCTCCTGTAAATCCCTGTTTTACAAAATTGTTCCTCGCACTTGGCTTCGTATGTAAATCACGAGCCACATTCCTAGCAATCTATTCTGGTATCAGACGCAATACCTATTCCCATTGCTCTGAACCCCTTTCACCCTATGTTTTAGGCAACAAACGATTGCCTACCCGGTTGAAGCTTCTTATTGCACCTCCTTACCTTGCTCTCAACGTCTTTCTTGAATTTCGACTCGAGAGGTGACTCTATGCCACGTTCATTGAGATAGCCCCCACGTAACTATCTTATGTTCAGCTCTGTCCTTCCCAAGCCTTTCCCCCTTACTCCACCCCTTAAATCTCGGGACGAGATTTCTTGTAGTGGAGGAGATTTGTAACACCCCGATAATCATGCTACAGTAAACTCCTGCTAATGACTGCCAAGTCATCACAATTATTTTTGCTAATCATCACTTTGTTCCAAATCAACTTCATATTCATATTCAAATTTGCATGTCAAATTGTTTTCTTCAAAAATAAAACAAAAATGTTGGTTGGGTTGCAGATATTCACTAGCTAATTATCATGTAGAAACCAACTTCATTTGACTCACAGATAAATCCCTAGGAAATTAATAAATGGTCCAACAACAAATAAAATAGCCTTTACAGTATAAGCAAATATTTATACAATTCCAATTGACCTCAAACTTTATGTTTCTTTCCAAAATATTGCGAAGTATTTAAGCGACAAGTTTCATGATGAACAAAATTCAATTGGTATTTAAAAGTAGTGCAAAACAGTGGTGTATAAAAGAAACCAAAGAATAAACTGAAACAGAAAAATTAAACAAATGAGAGAAACCTAGCTACTGTACACCTAAGGCCCAAAGGACCAGTAGGTAGCCCAGCCCACCAGGAGGTTTCCTCCTACCTCCTGTTCACAGGAGACGCGCTGGACGCGCCCACGGCGTCCATGGCCGGACTGGCCACGTGCCGGCCATCGAGTGACGCACCAGCGTCCTACAAGGTCATCTCGAACCCCCCTGCAAACCCTAGCCCCCATTCGCCCCTCTTCTCACTCCCTCTTCCCGTTCTGGATGTGCCCAACTCCGTCGTCGCCATGGCCCTCGTCGATCCCGTGGCCACTGCCCTCCCCATCACCTAGGATTGCGCCAGGAGCTCCTCCCGCCTCCGTTGCTTCCTCTACGCTGAAGAACACGAGCCGAGTGCCTCTGCTTCAACCGGATCGAGTCGTTCCCCTTCTCTGCACCGCCAACGCCATTGCTGGAAATCATCGCCTCCGCGCCTTCCCCGAGCACGCTATGCACACCTACAGGCTCACAGTGAGCTCCTCTTCCTCCCCCTCACCTCTTGAACGAGCTCGTCCTCTAGGCCGTAGGACCGTCATGGCCGAAGCTTGATGCCGCACGGCTGGTCGCCGGCGTCACTCCGGTGGCCTATTGGTCACACGCGTGTGCCCATCATCTTCTCTACATCACGTAGGTGCTCCTCTAGCCTCATGCTCGTCGTGTGCGCGCCCGTGGCTTCGACCCCGTCAAGTCTGGGCCGGCGCCACCGCTCAGCCCCGCGCTCCCTCGCCTCTGGTCGCATCCGGCCGCAACCTTGGCCGCCCTACGCGCGCTCGCCCGCGCCTGGCTGCATCCTGCTTTGCCGAGCACCATATCTTCTGCCACCGCTGCCCTTCCGTTGCTGCTGTTTGCTGCCCCACACGTGCCGCCGTTGCTCTGGAACTGCTGTTGCCTGCCGTCCCTGTGCGTGCCCGGCCGTCGTGCCCGTGCCCAGCCGCCCGTGGTCGCGCCCCTGTGCCTGCTGCCGGCTGCCGAGCTGCCCTCGGCTCCTCTTGCCGCTGCTCCTGCTCCATGCGGCTGCTTGTTGCTGTGTTACTTTGTTGCTGCTTGCTCTACCTGAAGTCGTTATTGCTTGCTTTGCCTGATGCGTCGTTGCTGCTACAGACTCTGTCCAAGAGGCCGGCCCTATCCAGATTAGTTAGTACTAATTAGATTAGTTTGGGGATGCTACTTCTTATGTTAAATAGCCTAATGTGTTTGTGACAGGTGGTCCCTCACACTAATTCCCCCTTTAGTTAAAATTGTAGTCAATGACAAGTAGGCCCCACGGCCACTATTCACACTTTGACCAGGTCAAACATTGACCGTGGACTTGCTGACTGTGTATGCTGAGTCTGCCACTGGACCCCACCTGTCATTCTAATAGGCTAGTCGTGTGTGTGTATAAAAAGTAATACACTTTTAAATTCGAATTTATAATAATTTCAGGATATGTTTAAAACTTAGAAAATTCATATAAAATAATCTGTAACTCGGATGAAAATGTTTTCTACATGAAAGTTGCTCAGAAAAACGTGACGAATCCGAATACGCGGTCCGTTCATCTGTCACATGCCTCTAGCATGCTGAACATGGAACTTTCCCCGTCTGGTCATATGTCTGACACAGGTCCGGAACCGGGAAAATAATCCCGGTTGACTTCCCCCCTCGCCGGTATCGTGTAGCACCGCGTTAGAACACGTCTAGCTCTGCATGTTGTCCTGTTAAGTTATGTTTGCTTTATATTTACTGTTTCTTCCCCCTCTTCTCTCCGGTAGACCCCGAGACCGATGCTGCCCCTGTGATCGACTACGTCATCGATGACCCCTCCTTGCCAGAGCAACCAGGCAAGCCCCCCCTTTGATCATCCCGATATCGCCCATTCTATTCTATCATGCTTGCATTAGATTTTACTATTGATATTGTTTGCTCCTATTCTGATGCATAGCCTGCTTATTGTTACCCTACCTGCTTTCCTAAACTGCTTAGTATAGGTTGGTTAGTGATCCATCAGTGACCCCCACCTTGTCCTTGTTGCCCCTGCTTCATCATTGAAGACCCAATCAACGAGATCGAAGACCAGGCCCCGACACCGCACATCACTTTCCCCTTAGTTGCTCGACACTACTGGGTTACTATCGAGTGCCGAGGGTGAGGCCTCTGCAGCACTTCTGATGTTAACCCTATAGAGTAGCAATTCGGTCGTGGTCATCGAGGGTGATTTCCTCTTTAACCACTTCCGATACGACTTTGTCGTGCAACCCCTCAAGTGTGGACCTCGAGGGTGGTCCCTCTTACGTTCACCTTGATGATTACATCGAGTGGAATTCACCGGGGGTGATTCCTCGGGTTTTCCCCTTGAAGTTTAGACACACAGTTACTATGGTTACTATGACTTTACAATGAACCATGTTACTAAAGACGGGTGGACCCTAAGGGGTACCCGCACGAGCATAATTGCGAGTGATGTGGAGACGGGTTGACCTGGAGGGTACCCGAGAGTTGAATATGAGGCGTGGCCGGGCATTCTTAGCCCTTGCCGCAAGTCCTCGAGACGGGGCGACGGGGTCACATCTTTCGTGAGTCTCTGCTTGTTACCGCGCGTTCCTAATCCACTACGATTTGGATATTTGATCCGAGGGGCCTCTGGCCTGATAGCACTAACCATCACGTGGGCATAGTATGGGCGTTCTGCTTCGTATGCATCAGCCGAAGCTTAATAGACGTCAGCGACTGAGCAGCGCGCGCCGGGTTGGACTGGTTACGCCTTCACTTGTATAAGGGAGGCTAGGTTTGCTCACCGGCCGCGTACGCAACGTGCAGGAGTTTCCGGGGAGATGGCCCATGACCCCTGGGGGCATAGGTTTAGTCCGGCGTGTTGACCTCTCTATTAAGCCTAGGTCGGGTTGCGGCGTATTGTTTGGCCGAGGCCGGGCATGACCCAGGAAAGTGTGTCCGGCCGGAGTTAATCGAGCGTGGTGGGTAAGTTGGTGCACCCCTGCAGGGAAGAAAACATATATCGATAGCCTGTCCTACGGTAACGGACACTCGGAGTTGTATCCCGATCGATACAACTAGAACTGGATACTTGTGATGAGAATTGGATGGTGATGAGAATTGGATTGTGATGACAATTGGATAGTATGGCTCTGGGATTGCTTTCTCGTAGGGAGTCGAGAAAGGATCTCTGGCCGAGGTTGATAACACTACTACTACTTACTTTATGCTACTCTACTCCCTCCTGTTTGCTGCAAGATGGTGGTTTCCAGAAGATGCTAGTCTTCGATAGGACTAGGCCTTCTCTCTATTCTGGCATTTCTGCAGCCCAGTCCACATATACAGCCTTCCTTTGATAATGTTGCATATGTAGTGTAGATCCTTGCTTGCGAGTACTTTGGATGAGTACTCACGGTTGCTTTGCTCCCCCTTTTCCCCCTTTCTTTTCTTTCCGGTTGATGCAACCATATGACGGAGTCCAGGAGCCAGATGACACCTTTAAGATTGCTACTACCCCGAGGGTGCCTACTACCACGTGACGGACGCCGACGACCAGGAGTAGTTAGGAGGCTCCCAGGCAGGAGGCCTTGCCTTTTCGATCGTAGATGCTTTTGTGCTAGCCTTCTTAAGGCAAACTTGTCTAACTTATGTCTGTACTCAGATATTGTTGCTTCCGCTGACTCTTGTGTTTTCGAGCTTATGTATTCGAGCCCTCGAGGCCCCTGGCTTGTAATATAAAGCTGGTATTATTTTAATTTGTGTCTAGAGTTGTGTTGTGATATCTTCCCGTGAGTCCTCACAAGTTGGTATCAGAGCCGACTGCTTGTAGGTAGCCCCCTTTCCAACTCCTTGGCCGAAGTTGAGTCTAGTCACTGAAAAAACTTTTACTAACATTGGCTATGTGTTTTACGTGCCCATGTCGCCATTGGGTGGTATTAGGATCTTTTACTCCTCGTCTATACTCTGTGACTCTATTCTCTCTTCTATTCGGGTTAAATGAATTTACTAACTACATTCGGTTCTCGTGACGACTTTCCTCGGAGAGCCCCTTCATTCCGGATGGTTGCCTGCTACACGAGAAGACATCGAAGATACTCTCCGATCTACTCTCGAGAACTTGTGTCAATTTCCATTGCAATCCCTTAACACCGTTGAATCCTTATGGATAACTGCGTACCTCGCCGTTCATACTTCCACCCCTAGTTGTTCTTGTTATTACCAGATACCCAAAAGTATTCTCCGACTTTTGAGAATCTTTTTCCTGACTGCCTTACACCTCTTTTCCGCCTGAATAACCCTACGAATAATTCGTCACACTTATCGGGGATTCGTTCATCCCCAGTTGTTCATATGTCTCACAAAATTCTTCGGAATACTATTCGATCTTCCGATAATCCTCAGTAGCCTATTGCTCATGTTTTTCCTTATCGTCTTGCATTATGGTTAATTCCATATGTCTAACAATATTCATTAAACTCCTTTGAGATTGTCATTCTTATCTTATTGATTCGACATGTGCATGAATGCACACATTCATTACTTATTCCATGGTAATTATTTATCCTTTTGGCTCAGACTCCACTCCGGGCATGAGCTGGTTCTCGACAAATCAAACCTTGAATGATTGTCGGTCTATGTATTTTCAACTTGCTTATCTTTTGATTAGAGCATCTGATTCTGATTCCCCGAATTGGAAATCATAATTCCTTTGCATTTAAGCTTTGGAATTATCAGATATTTCCAAAATCTGATGCCTCTGCATTATTTCTTCTTCTAATTGAATATCGATACTCACATCAGCTCCGTTGTGGATCGCCGGGTCCATTATTGGATTATCATCCGACAGTGTCCTTCATATTCAAAGAATCTCATGAAGTTCTTTCCCAGATACATAATGCCTTTGGTAATTGTATCCTCTCCTTTTGTCAACCATGCTCTGCTTTCGAGCTTGTGTTGTTTACTTCTGAAGTTTGTGGTATATGCTCCTAAGATGCCCCTATGGGTCGAACCTATGCCTCCCCTAATCCGTTTGAACCTGAGAGTTTTAGCGAGTCTTACTCTTCTGGTGTTTTGCCAGATAACTTTTCAACACTACAACTTCATCGATAGTGAGAAGTAAATGAAATGATATGCATTGAAGAAGTGGGAGTCGACCTTGAACTTTATGTTCATGCCCATGGACATGATGTAGATCTTATCATGGATGCTTCTCTTAAAATTAATTATCCTCTTGGTATAAGATCATCTTATATCTAGGATTTGATCCTTTGCAACCGTGGTTCTGACCATAATTGTTCCCCTTTGATTCCATTTCTCGGACAAGTTAAAGCACTTGTCTTCTGTAGATAAATGCATCTTCACAACCTCTATTTTGATCTTCATTCAAGTATTATCCTACGATATCTCGAGTATATCAAATAACTGAGTTGCTTCCCATGAATATTCATCTAGTATTACTTCTCACCGATTTCAGATTTTCCCCCGGGTTCTGGGTTATCAGTTACTTGAGAACACCGATAAGAGAATCGATCCCGCACTCCGATTCAACATCTCTAAGTAATTTTTCGTTGCTTACAAGTTCAATAATCCTTCAAGTCATTCCTAGCCTGATCGGCTATATCATTATCGTGATAAATTTTAATTGTGGTACATGGTCCTTCTTCCCAGAGCACAACTTTCAACGACGAGATAAACTTATGTCTATCTTCCTTGCCATGTCATTTCACCTTGAACAACAAGCTTGATTTCGAGTTTGTGTCATACCTGTGGTTCCAATAACATTTTGCTTTATCATTCCTTTGACTTGATGTCGTCGCCGATTGATTACATCTTCATGAAATCTCTCGACAAATGTCATGATCATCGTCAACATTCTGAGCTCTTCCAGCATATCAATCAAATTCGCGATGAAAAATACCATCCTTACCCCTCGATTTGTGTTATCATCGACAACATTCTTGCCTACCGCCCCAACACAAACTTGTTCATATAAATTTTGGAAATACATCATTTTGACATGTCGGTGGATTTCTGTTGAAACCATCGGCCACATCCTGTGAGTCCCTGATCTTGATTGTACACATTTGCGTGTATGATTAGTGTACGATTGAATCGGGGGCGTCACACCTGCGACCATGCCGGTGCCCGGAACTTCCGGCCTCGCTAGGGTTTCCACGTCCGGGCCAGGGCCGGTACTTTTGTCGGCCAGAACTTCTGGGCTCCCCGGAACTTCCGACCGCCAGTACTTCCGGCCTCCCCCCAGAACTTCCAGCCTAAGCAGAGTTCTGTCATATTTTTCATATAACGAGATTCTTTGATTTTCTGTTTTGAAGCTTGTGTACTTATTCTATCCCCATGCGATTTCTCAGGATCTGGCTCGTGTGCTCAACCATACAAGGTGTATGAACGGAAATCCAAAGAATGGGTCAAGAAGACAAAGGCTGTTGTTTTGGGGCGTGAGAACATGTTTGACTGCCATCCTAAGGAAGATGTTGAGGCCGAAGATAGTGCATCTCCTCATGTTGCTCCCATTCACTCCAAGAAGCAAAAGACTACTTCCAAGAAGGCCAAGGCAACAAATGTTCAACCTCCTCCTCCTGAGCCGGTCACAATGAGGGAAATGCCCGCACCTGAGTGGATTGCTCTTCGTTGAGTCAATCCTTATTGCCATGACCATGACCATGTGGCTGATTCCAAGTTTTGGACACTATTCCAGCAACACAACTATGAGGAGATCTTTACTCAGTTTGTCAACAAGTGTCATTCAGAAGTGTATCAACATTGCTCAGTTTGACAAGACTCCCACAAATTCGGCTTAGTTTGATGGAAACCAGAGCATTGATACGTCTCCTACATATCTATATTTATGAAGTATTCATGCCATGTTTATAATAATTTTATATGATTTTGGTATGATTTGCATGGAACTAACCCGGACTGACGTTGTTTTCAGTAGAACTACCATGGTGTTGATCTTTGTGCATAAATGAAAGTTCTCCAAACACCGCGAAACTTTTTGTGGATTTTTATGGACCAGAAGACTACCAATGGGCTAGAGCAGCCCCTGGGGGTGCCCCGACGGGGGCACAACCCACCAGGGCGCGCCTGGGCCCCCAGGCGCGCCCCAGTGTATTGTCCCCACCTTGGTGGCCTCCCGCTCCCCCTTTTCGCCCTATAAATTCTCAAATATTCCAAAAACCTTCACGGAGATGCTAGATCGGAAGTTCCGCCGCCACAAGCCTCTATCGCCACTGAAAACCAATCGAGACCCCGTTCCGGCACCCTGCCGGAGAGGGGAATCATCTCCGGTGGCCATCTTCGTCATCCCGACAGCCACCACGATGAGGAGGGAGTAGTCCACCCTTGGGGCTGAGGGTTTGTACCAGTAGCTATGTGTTTAATCTCTCTCTTGTGCGATCTTGAGATGTCACAATCTTGATGTATCTTGGGCTTTGTTAACGTAGATGGATCATATGATGTTTCTCCCCTCTCTACACTTGTCGTGATGAATTGAGTCTTTACCCTTTGAGGTTTTTTCTTGTCGGATTGAATGTTCAGATCTGATAACACATGACATATGTCTTGCATATGAATACCCATGGTGACAATGGGGTATTATTTTGATTCACTTTATATATGTTATGGCACTCAACTTGCGGATTCCCGAGGTGACTTTGGGGTAATCTATGCATAGGGGTTGATGCATGTTTTTATTATCTTTTCTCCGATAGAAACTTTGGGGTCTCCTTGTAGTTCTTTGTGTGGATTGAGTATTATGAATCTGAAATTGTTTGATACATATCTTATAATTAACTCACGGGTACTCGCAGTGACATTAGGGTATCTAGGTGACATTAGAGTTGGTTGATATGTATCATATGGTGTTATTTTAGTATGAACTCTTGATTAGATCGACCGGAAAGAATAGCTTGTTGTTATTCTAGTACAAACTCTAGGATAGATTGATCGGTAAGAATAGCTTTGAGGTGGTTTCGTACCCTACAAACATTTTCTATCTTTTGTTCTCCGCTAATAGGAACTCGGGAGTGATTCTTTATTGCACTTGAGGGATAATCATATGATCCAACTATGTTAGCATTGTTGAGAGATTGCAGTAGTGAATGTATGCACCCTAGGCCTCATTTTCCATCATTGCAATAACGTTTGTGCTCCGTTTACTATTTACTACCTTGCTGTTTTTTATTGTTCACATTACAAAAACTCATATCTACTATCCATACTACACTTTTATCATCATCTCTTCGCCGAACTAGTGCACCTATACAATGTGCCATTGTATTGGGTGTGTTGGGGACACAAGAGATTTCTTATTATTTGGTTGCAGTGATGTTTGAGAGAGACCATCTTCATCCTACACCTCCCACAGATTGATAAACCTTAGGTCATCCACTTGAGGGAAAATTGCTACTGTCCTACAAAACTCCGCGCTTGGAGGCCCAACACGCGTTTACAAGAATAAAGTTGTGTAGTAGACAGCAAGCTCTTTTCTGTCGCTGTTGCCGGGGAGGTAACTGTTGGAAGGTATATGTTTAGGTATTGCAATCAAATCTTTTAGTTTCTCGTTTTATCACTAGTTTGGTTTATAAAAGAAAACTACATAAAAATGGAATTAAGGTTGCATCATATTATTGATCATCTTTATAATATCTTTCATGAAAATGATAGATCGGAAAGTTGTGCTCAATTGTTAGAAGAAGAATGCTATAAAATGTTTGGCATAGAATATTTGAATGATGAGCATGATTGCAATGTTGTTGGCATGAACTCTTTGAATATCCATGATGCTAATGATATGCAAAGCCACAAGCTTGGGGATGCTATGTTTGATGAAGATGATATTTTTAGTCCCCCAAGATTTGATGTGCAAATTTGTTATAATGATCGCATGCCTCCTATTTATGATTATTATAATGATGAAAGTGGATTCGGAGATGTCATGACTTTATTTAATGACGAATCCACCATTTTGGATGAGGCTTCAATAGACTATGAGAACAAGGTCGCTATCTATGATGATTATGGTGATGACATGTATGCTATATTGAATATTTATACCCATGAAACTTGTTATCATGATTTTAATTTTCAATCTCATGATAGTTATTTTGTTGAGTTTGCTCCCAGCACTATTCATGAGAATAAATTTGCTTATGTGGAGAGTAACAAAATTGCTATGCTTATGTGTCATGAAAAGAATGCTTTATGTGATGGTTATATTGTTGAATTTCTTCATGATGCTACTAAAAATTATTATGAGGGAGTAACTTATATTTGTAGGAATTGCAATAATATCAAGTTTCCTCTCTTTATGTTGAAAGTTTTGAAGTTGTGCTTGTTTTGCCTTCCTATGCTAGTTGATTCTTGCTCCCATAAATTATTTGCTCACAAAATCCCTATTCATAGGAAGTGGGTTAGACTTAAATGTGCTAGTCATATGCTTCATTATGCTCTTGTTATGTTTCAATCTTTATCTTTTATGCGAGCATCATTGAACTCATCATGCCTAGCTAAAGGGCATTAAAGAAAAAGCACTTGTTGGGAGGCAACCCAACACTTTTTCCTACTGATTTTGTGTGTTCACATGATTAGGCTACTTTATTAATCATGTTTTATTGTCTTTGTTTCAACAAAGTGCCAAGTAAAGCCTTTGGGATCATGTTGGGTGATGGTTGATTTGATCTTGCTGAAAAACAGAAACTTTTGCGCTCACGAAAATAACTCTATTTTTTTAACAGAAGAGTGCTTTTGAGTTTATTGTTTTTGCAGAAGATTAATATACAAATTTCTCACGTGGTCATAATTGTTTCATAATACTTGGAGTAGCAGAAGTATGGTTTGAGTACAGATTACTACAGACTGTTCTGTTTTTGACAGATTCTGTTTTCAATGCATAGTTTGCTTGTTTCCTAGTTTCTATGGCTTATATTGCTCAATATAAATTGTAGAAATGATATGCTACAGTAGGCATTGTGTGTAAGCAATTATGAATCTTGTCTTCGATAGTACCAAAAGTGAAATGGTTTGCTCTTTATCGTACTAGCCTATCTCACAAGGTTCCATTAAGTTTTGTGTGATTGAAGTTTTCAAGTTTTGGTTGAGATGTCGATATAAGAGAATAAGGAGTGAGGAGAACCTGAGCTTGGGGATGCCCAAGGAACCCCCAAGGTAATATTCAAGGAAGATCCAAGCAACTAAGCTTGGGATGCCCCGGAATACATCCCCTCTTTCATCTCCAACATTATCGGTAACCTCACTCGGAGCTATGTTTTCATTCGCCACATGATATGTGTTTTGCTTGGAGCGTCATTTTATTTTATTAGGTTTTTCTTGATGTTATTTGGAATAATGTTTTGCATCTTTCTTTTCAATAAAAATGTCAAGTATAGCCTTTGCCATGCTTATCTTGCAAGTATATGAGTTGCTGTTTCAAAACAGAAAGTTTATCAATGTTGCAAAAATTCTCTAGAAAAGTCAGAATGTGATAAAATGCGAAACTTTTTACAAAATAAGCTCTGATAAATTTTATAAAGTGTGGTAATTTTGCAAATTTTTTGGAGTTAGGGGAGTATGATAAATATTGCATTCTATACAGAATGTACTGTTTTGGCAGATTGTTGTTATGTTTGCATTGTTTGCATATGTTTGCTTGTTTAATGATTCTACTTGAGGATAGGACTATTAAATATGCATAGGAATTTAGTGCAATGTTGAATAATAATTTTTGTGATTTTCTACAGTAGAGAATGATAAGGTTTTTGCTTTGGTTTATACTAACTTATCTCACGAGTTCCTGTTGAGTTTTGTGTGGATGAAGTTTTTGGGATTTAGGGAAACCGTGATATGAGAGGAATTAAGGAGACACAAAAGCTCAAGCTTGGGGATGACCAAGGCATCCCAAGTTAATATTCCAAGAAGTCTCAAGCATCTAAGCTTGGGGATGCCCCGGTAGGCATCCCACCTTCCTTCTTCAACAATTATCGGTTAGTATCAGTTGAGCCTAAGTTTTTGCCTCTTCACATGAGTTGTGCTATGCTTGGAATGTCATTTTGTTTTGCTTTGCCTGCTGTTTTAATAAAATACTTAGTTTTGAAAGTGTTTAAATAAAATAGAGTCCTCAAATAGTTGCCAGGGAGGCTAGGTAAGCGGCATTCACATCCCGTCAATGAAGCTCTTCCCTATGGAATTACTCTTGTGCTTCACTTATATTCTACGAGTAAATTGTTGAATGAATTGAATATCATGTAGTTGAAATTGTATGTTCATATCATGCCTTGTGTTAACTTGACATCGGGTTTAGAAAGTGAAAACTTTTGAAGCTTGACAATCACAATATTGGTCATACAAGCAATTCACGAATAATTAGTATAAGGAAGAGAACTTTCACATGCAAATACACTATCTTGGAAATCTTTTGTGATTGTGAGCCCCCATCAAAATATTATATGCCAATTTTTTGATGTTGGACAAGGAAGACAATGTAATGATTTGTGTTTGTTCATATTCACATAGAAGTTATATTGTCATAAATCCTTCAATATGTGGTGCTTGCCCCTATCTTTGCTAGCCAAAAATTCCGCACCAAGTAGAGATACTACTTGTGCATCCAAAAACCCTTAAACCCAAATCTTGTTTTGAGAGTCCACCATACCTACCTATGTATTGAGCAAGATCCTTCAAGTAAGTTGTCATCGGTGCAATAAGGCAATAAAAATTGCTTCTAAAAGTGTTAGGTCATTTAGTGTAAGAGAAAATTGAACGTTGTACGAACCTTTGATGGCAAAGAATAAAAGCGACAGAATGCATAACAAAGGTTGCTATCATAAGGGGAAATATAACATGACGTTCTTTTGCACTAAGCGGTTAAGCATACAAACAAATAAGCGCATGGCAACCTCTACTTCCCTTTGCGAAGGGCCTATCTTTTACTTTTCAGTATTTACTTTTATGCAAAGATTCAAAGTTCTTCTCACTATTCCATTTTATTTTTCTCTTTTGGCAGGCATCATGTGGTGATGAAAGATCTAGGCACATATATCCAGTTGGATATGGGTAGCATGAGTTATTATTGTTGACATCACCCTTGAGGTGAATACGTCAGGAGGCGAAATTATAAGCCCCTATCTTTCTATGTGTCCGGTTGAAACGTTTTGCTCATGTGTACGCGGTGAGTGTTAGCAATCATAGAAGACTATATGATGGTTGAGTCTATGGAGCTCTTATTAGACTCTGTTGAATAAGTTGAATTATAATTGCTTGGTGACTGAGAACATAGGTTATTGAGTTTAAAGAGAATTCATTGTTTGAACCTTAACATGTGAATTGGTTGCTACTATAACATGAGAAGTTTTATAAGAAAGAATTGCTGTTATGATGCTAGGAAGAATGATTGAAATTGTCATTGATCAAACTTGTGCACTTTGCTAGCATTCACACTTCATAAATTATTTCTTTTATCATTTACCTACTCGAGGACGAGTAGGAATTAAGCTTGGCGATGCTGATACGTCTCCAACGTATCTATAATTTATGAAGTACTCATGCCATGTTTACAATAATTTTATGTGATTTTGGTATCATTTGCATGGAACTAACCCAGATTGATGCTGTTTTCAGCAGAACTACCATGGTGTTGTTTTTTGTGCAAAAATGAAAGTTCTCCAAACACCGCAAAACTTTTTGTGGATTTTTTTATGGACCAGAAGACTACCAATGGGCCAGAGCAGCACCTGGGGGTGCCCCGAGGGGGGCATAACCCACCAGGGCGCGCCAAGGCCCCCAGGCGCGCCCCGGTGGGTTGTGCCCACCTCGGTGGCCACCCGCACCCCTCTTCACCCTATAAATTCTCAAATATTCCAAAAACCCTCACAGAGACCCTAGGTCAGAAGTTCTGCCGCCGCAAGCCTCTGTAGCCACCGAAAACAAATCGGGACCCTGTTCCGGCACCCTACCGGAAGTGGGAATCATCTCCGGTGGCCATCTTTGTCATCCTGGCGGCCACCACGATGAGGAGGGAGTAGTCCACCCTCGGGGTTGAGGGTTTGTACCAGTAGCTATGTGTTTAATCTCTCTCTCGCGTGATCTTGAGATGTCACTATCTTGATGTATCATGGGCTTTGTTAACGTAGATGGATTGTATGATGTTTCTCTCCTCTCTACACTTGTCGTGATGAATTGAGTCTTTACCCTTTGAAGTTTTGTCTTGTCGGATCGAATGTTCAGATCCGAGAACACATGATATATGTCTTGCATATGAATACCCGTGGGGGTATTATTTTGATTCACTTGATATATGTTATGGCACTCAACTTGCGGATTCCCGAGGTGACTTTGGGGTAATCTATGCATAGGGGTTGATGCACGTTTTTATTATCTTTTCTCCGATAGAAACTTTGGGGTATCCTTGTAGTTCTTTGTGTGGATTGAGTATTATGAATCTGATATTGTTTGATACATATCTTATAATTAACTCACGGCTACTCGCGGTTACATTGGGGTATCTAGGTGACATTAGAGTTGGTTGTTATGCATCATATGGTGTTATTTTAGTATGAACTCTTGATTAGATTGATCAGAAAGAATAGATTGCTGTTATTCTAGTATGAACTCTAGGATAGATTGATCGAAAAGAATAGCCTTGAGATGGTTTCATACCCTGCAAACAATTTCTATATTTTGTTCTTTGCTAGTAGGAACTTGGGAGTGATTCTTTATTGCACTTTGAGGGATAATCATATGACCGAACTATGTTAGCATTGTTGAGGGATTGCACTAGTAAAAGTATGCACCCTGGGCCTCATTTTTCATCATTGCAATACCGTTTGTGCTCCGTTTACTATTTACTACCTTGCTGTTTTTTATTGTTCGCATTACAAAAATTTGTATCTACTACCCATACTACACTTTTATCATCATCTCTTCGTCGAACTAGTGCACCTATACAATTTGCCATTTTATTGGGTGTGTTGGGGACATGAGAGATTTCTTATTATTTGGTTGCAGGGTTGTTTGAGATAGACCATCTTCATCCTACACCTCCCACGGATTGATAAACCTTAGGTCATTCAATTGAGGGAAAATTGCTACTGTCCTACAAAACTTTGTGCTTGGAGGCCCAACACGTGTCTACAAGAATAAAGTTGCGTAGTAGACGTCAAGCATGTGTGTCAAGCTCAACCTCCTTCCGCTTATGCGCTTTCAACATGATGTGTCTCCATCTCTTGTGGCTCAGTTCTTTGCCACTGTTCATTTTGGGTCTGATATGCAACACACTCTTACTTGGATGAGTGGTGAGGAGAAGTGTTCTGCTCCATTCTCAATGTTGGCTGGCCTTTTGGGATATGAGTATACTGACACTAATATTGATCGTTGCTACAAGATCCAAGACAAAGGGGTCTATCAGGCTCTACACCTTGCTTATTTATATGCTCTATCCGGAAAGGTTAGATCTGTTGGTGATCTTCTGCCTTTTTATGGCATCATACACCAGAGCTTTCAGGAAACTCTTGTTTTCAATGTGGGTGACAAGAACAAGATTAGTGGCCACCTCATCAACCTTCTTCACTACACTTGTCACAACTCCGAGCAGGGACCCATTGATATGATGGACTTTATGTGGCATGAAATGTATACTATGGTGATGAACTGCAAGGTTCCTATCTATGCTCCCTATATTACTGCCTTGATTGCTGAGATTGCTCCTGATGCATTTGTGGGTCGGCGTGTGACTGTTCACTCTAGTGTTAGCTTGTTGGTTAAGAAGGGCAAGGCGACTTCTAATGAGGGAGGTGATGATGAGGAAGAGGAGCTACATGCTGGAGACCCACACCACTTTGAGCTTCTCCCCCGCTCTCATGCTTTTCATCATGGGGAGCCTAGTGACTCCGGGTCAATGAGGAGCAAAAAACTTTGGCGTCTTCTCAAGAACATGTTCTATCTACATCAAGATATGCACAAGAAGCAGTGGGAGGAGCACAAGTCTAGGAAGAAGGGCATGAAGGCTCTTAAGGATGGTATGCATGCATCTGGTATGGACATTGCTCACGGTTCCGAGTCTAATGTGACTCCTTTAATTTGAGAAATACCATTCCAAGTTTGCCTGGTTTGATGTTGAAGCCGGAGACGAAGCCTCTTCTCACCGCCCTCACGGCCCAAGGTCTGTCAGTGTTCTGGGAACGGGGGTCCCCAGACTTGCCTGCCTGCGGCCCGCGGCGTGGCTCCACCAGTGGCCCAGTATGGCCCGTCTTCATCAACCAAACACTCAAGACCCTCGCGAGGGGCCAAGCCTCGTGAGGCGGACGACCAGGGGCAGATCTACAAGGTGGCCAGGGTGGGCTGCGGCCCACCCTGGGATTTTGCACCAGCCCTATATACCTATACAACTAGAGATGGGCCAGAGAGAAGCAAGAAGCCCAATAACGCAAGCACGCACGCAGCCACCGCAATCGAGCAGAGACCAGCCGTCTTGATTCCCCATCTGCCTCCAGTGCTCGCTGGGATGCTCCCTCCGGTGGCCCCCTCCCGCATCGCCACTGCGGTGCCGCCATTCGCCGCTCCTCCCCCTTCTGTGGTGCAAATCATGCTTCTTTGGCTCTCCATCCAGTACAGCTTAACCGGTGCTCGGAGCCAGGCACGCCCATCGCGCCTCCTCCCCTCCTGCCGATTGCGGGCTTGCGGCCCTGCCCCGGCCGCTGCAAGCCGACGTCAGCGGCCCAAACATCAAATCTGCACTCTAGCATTTCCGGTGGTTGCCCTCTTGCACGATTTGAGGTACCAGCCCATTGGCCTCCATTACCAAATTTTAATATAGGGTTTCTTCTTTGTTGTCCTATACACTAATCCAGTACACGAACCAATTAAACTTACACATTATCTTTTTGTTTAATTATATCATATTGTAAGACCATATTGAACTATTTTTATGTTGTATTGATAGTTAGAATGAGAATTTTATTGTGTTTGTAAGACCATATCGATCTATTTTAGTGTGTTTGTACAACATTCACATGTCAAGTTTGTCGCAAAAAAATTTTAGGCGGACCACCCTGTTGTCAAACGCTGGCTCCGCCACTGAGGACGACGCAAAGCCTCCTCAGGAGCGGCCTCGCCATGCAGGCTCGTGAGAAGGCGGAGAGATCAAGGCAAGGGGTACCTCGCGAGGTGCCCATGACGCAAGCCATGGCGACCAAGGCCAGGCGGGCACCAGGCATGCGCCAGCGCATGCAGTGTCCTCGTTTCCCCTTTGGGTGCTAAGGGGGCAAGTGCAGGTGCGGAGTACCGAGGCATCAGGCAAAGGTTTCCATATCAGTGTAACAAGACCAAGACCAGCAGGACAACAGGATGGAGGTCACCATGGAGCCCAAGACGGCATCACCACCAGTGCCTTTGACAGGCGAAGACCACCTTTAGTCAGGATAGCTTGTACTAGCTGTCCCCTTAAAAAATGGCTGTTGTTGGATCCCTTCCCGCTCAATATTTGGGAAGAGGACCAGTGCATCTATAAATAGGGCTAGCCACCACCATAGAAGGGACGGATCGATTCCTCCCCAAGCAACCACACCAACACAAGAACACCTCTCCTCGCGAGGCTGTTCTTCCATTGTACTGTTCATCATCAGCCCAAGAGGCAATCCACTACCACACACAGGAGTAGGGTATTACACCACAACGGCGGCCCAAACCTGTATAAATCTCGTGTCTCTTGTGTTGTGAGTTCATCGTGCTAGCCTAGAGATCGCGGCGAGGCTGAGGACGTGTTTCGGTAGGGGGAAATCTTCGTGCGCACCCCAGTGTTCGAACCTTAAGGGTTTTTCCGGAACCAGATATCTGACATTTGGCGCACCAGGTAGGGGTGCACCGGAGCTCTTCCCTCCGTCGACACACACTCCGCCAACACCGCTCTTCGCCCTCATGGCGTACATCGCGCTTCCGGCTCCAGCGGCCGGCGCCAGCGTTGGGGCCTGTGGGCTCCAAGCCTTGGCCCCCGCCTTACGGCAGGTGCAGTGGCCGCACAAGTTCAAGCCAGAGATGCTGCCGCGCTACGACGGCGCGGCGGACCTGATGGTTTTCCTACTGGCATACGAGGAGGCCGTCCTCAAGGCCGGGGGCGACGACAAGGTCATGGCTAACTGGCTTCCCATGGCCCTCACTGGCGTCCCACGCGCTTGGCTGCTCAACCTGCCGGCGTCTTCTATGGCCTCCTGGGAGGAACTGCGCGAACTCTTCCTCGCCCACTACATGGCGCCGGCGCCTCCAGTCCTTGCAGCTCTCATAGGCGGCTCGCATGCGCCACCCTCAGACCGCCATGCCAAGTCGTTCTTTCGCCAGATCAGCGCCGTCCTCGCGCGGCAAGGAGCTCCCCCGGGTTGGGTGGCACCCAAGGCCGACCTGACCTTCGACTCGGAAGATCACCCCGTCAACACCGCCTGCTCGGGTGCGCTCCCAATGCTCTGCACGCCCACCATCTGCCAGGTGGCCGTCACCAAGACCCTCATCGACGGCGGTGCCGACCTCAACATGCTCTCGGTCGAGGCCTTCATCCTCCTCCATGTACCGCTGGAGCGGCTCCGACCCAGTAAGCCCTTCTCGGGTGTCAGAGGCGGTTCCTCCAGTTCCCTGGGGTAGGCCTTCCCATGACCTTCGGCACCCACGACAACTACCGCACGGAGCTGGTCGACTTCGACATTGCCCACATCGGCCTCCCGTACAATGCCATACTTGGATACCCTGCCTTGGCTCAATTCATGGCAACAACCCATCCGGCCTACAACCTCATGAAGATGCCCGAGAGCAGTGGCGTCCTCACCGTAGCTGGAGATGCCAAGGAGGCTCTGCTGGTGCTCAAGCTGGCCCTCAAGGCTGCCGCGGCGGCGCAGCCCGCCGGCGGGGACGCCTCCAAGGCCAAGGAAGCTGCACCGACCAAGAAGAAGCAGCTGTTCACCCAGGATAAGGCGGAGACCAAGCAGGTGCCAGTTGAGGAAGACGGGACCTCGGGAGCCACCTTCACCATAGATGCCGACCTCGACCCCGACCAAGAGAAGGCGCTAGTGAAGTTCTTGCGTGCGAACAAGGAGGTGTTCGCATGGGAACACAAGCAGCTAGTGGGGGTCCCAAGGGAGGTGATTGAGCATCACCTGAATGTGTGCCCCAATGTACGCCCTATGAAGCAGAAGGCAAGGCGGCAGTCCACGGAGAAGCAAGCCTTTATCGTCCAAGAAACCCACAAGCTAGAGGCGGCAGGTGTTATTCGCGAGGTTCGCCATCCCGAATGGCTGGCAAACCCCGTTGTCGTGCCGAAAAAGGGGGAAAGGAGCGCATGTGCGTCAACTTCACGAACCTCAACAAGGCCTGCCCCCAAGATCCGTTCTCGCTTCCCCGCATCGACCAGATCGTCAACTCCACCGCCGAGTGCGACCTGCTGTGTTTCCTAGATGCATTCTTGGGGTATCACCAGATCAAGATGGCTGTGGAAGACGTAAATAAGACAGCCTTCCTGACCCCATGTGGGGTATACTGCTACACTTGCATGCCGTTCGGGTTGCGCAACACAGGCGCAATCTTCCAAAGGCTGATGCACAATGCCTTGGGCCGGCATCTCGGGAAGGACGCCGAGGCTTATGTCGACGACATTGTGGTGAAGTCTCGGGAAGCAAGGACCTTGATCCAGGACCTGGAGGAGACCTTCGCGAGCCTTCGCCAGGTAGACCTGCGACTCAACCCAGAGAAATGCGTGTTCGATGTCCCTTCAAGCAAGCTGCTAGGCTTCCTCGTGTCCCACAGAGGGATCGAAGCCAACCCGGAGAAGGTCAAGGCAATCAAAGACATGAGCCCACCGCAAACCCTCAGGGAAATGCAGAAGCTCACCGGGCGCATGACTGAGTTAGGACGCTTCATCTCCAAGCTGGGGGAGTGCGCCTTACCGTTCTTCCAGCTGATGAAGAAGAAGGGGCCGTTTGAGTGGACAAAGGAGGCCGACCAAGCGTTTCAAGACCTCAAGAAATACCTAACCAGCCCTCCCGTGATGGTGGCATCGCGCCCCCTCGAGCCCCTGGTGCTCTACCTTGCCACCACTCCCTACTCCGCCAGTGCAGCCCTGGTGGCGGTTCAGGAGGAGCGCTAGGCTAAGGCCACGTCCCGCCTAGCCGCGGCCGCGGCCGGGGCGACACAAGGCCAGGAAAGCCTCGCGAGGACCACGACAACAGCAGTCGGGGACCAAGCTCAGCAGGAGGGTGCCCCCAGGGCTGAAGAGGCCCCACCAAGCGACCAGGCGCTGGGGGCTCCATTGTCTCAGGAGGCGCCTCAACCTTTGGAGGACGCATGCCTCGTCAGCACACCTACCCTCATCGAGCACCAGGTGTACTTCGTCAGCACGGTTTTGCGGGATGCAAGGTCACGATACCCCGTGCCTCAAAAGCTCTTACTCGCGCTCTTGGTAGCCTCGCGCAAGCTACGGCACTACTTTCAAGGTGACCCCATCAAGGTCGTCTCGGCCTACCCATTGGAAAGGGTACTTAGGAGCCCCAACTCCGTTGGGAGAGTCGCTGAATGGAACATCGAGCTGCAGGCGTTTCAGTTGGAGTTCAGCACAACCAGGGTCGTTAAGGGAGCCACGCTTGCTGATTTCATGGCTGAATGGACGGAGGCACTAGCGCTCAAGGCGGGCGAGGATTGATCTCTCTCCCCAGGAAGTGAGGCACCAGATGGCTGGGTCATGTACTTCGATGGTGCATTCTCGCGGCAGGGCGCGGGAGCTGGTGCAGTGCTTATATCCCCCAATCTGGACAAGCTCTACTATGCCGTACAGCTCTGTTTCCAGTAGGGCGAGAAGGTCTCCAACAACATAGCAGAATATGAGGGCCTCATAGCAGGCCTGAAAGCTGCTACAACACTGGGAGTGAAGCGCCTCGTCATCAAGGGCGATTCACAACTCCTCGTCAACTTCTCCAACAAGGTGTATGAGCCGAAGGATGAGCACATGGAAGCATATCTTGCGGAAGTACGAAAGATGGAGAAGCAGTTATGGGGACTGGAGTTGCATCATGTGCCCTGCAGCACCAACCAAGAGGCTGATGACATTGCCAGGAGGGCGTCCAGAAGGCTGCCTCAGGAGCCTGGCATTTTTGAGGAACAACTCTTCAAGCCGTTGGCAGCACCATCACTTTCAAGAAAATCACAACCTCGGGAAGAGCTCCCTCAGCCACCTGCCACAGGAGCCCCGGCCTGTGGCCCGACCTCGGGGGCACGTCTACTCTTGGCGCTGGAGCCTCAGGAGGGATGCTGGACCAAGGAATTCAAAGAATACCTGACGCAAGGGACACTGCCGGAGAAAGAGGAGGACACGGAACGCGTGGCCCGGCAGGCCACGACCTACTGCATCCAAGACGATGTGTTATACCGGAGGCGACCGAATGATGTTCCCCTACGTTACATCTCCTAGGAACAGGGGAAGGAGCTGTTGGCTAACATACACGGTGGAGATTGTGGACACCACTCGTCGTCACGGACCCTCGCCAGCAAGGTGTTCCACAGCGGGTTCTACTGGCCTACGACACTGAACGACGCGACCGAACTGGTGAAGTCCTGCGAGGCCTGCCAATTCCATGCCAAGCAGATCCATCAGCCAGCATAGGGCCTGCATACCATCCCGCTTTCTTGGCCGTTTGCGCTCTGGGGGCTGGATATCCTGGGCCCGTTCCCTTGAGCGCCTGGGGGCTACCACTACCTCTACATCGCCATCGACAAGTTCACCAAGTGGGCGGAGGTGGAAGCCGTCCGCACCATCCCGGCTGGGTCCGCAGTCAAGTTCATCAAGGGCCTCGGGAGCCGGTTTGGGGTCCCTAACCGCATCATCACCGACAATGGTTCGCAGTTCACCAACAATCTCTTCAAAATATATTATGCTAACCTTGGAACGCAGATCTGCTACGCTTCAGTGGCGCACCCCTAGAGCAACGGCCAGGCCGAACGCGCCAACACGGAGGTCCTGAGGGGCCTCAAGACCAGGACCTTCAAGAAGAAGCTGGAGGCCTGCAGCAGGAGCTGGCACGACGAGCTCCAGTCCATGCTGTGGTCCATCCGCACTACCGCCACCAAGCCAACGGGCGAGACCCCGTTCTTCCTCATCTACGGACCAGAGGTGGTTCTCCCTCACGAGGTCAGGCGTTGCTCCGTGTGAGTGCTGGCATTTGATGAGGCGCAGCAGGACCCATGCGGGGGATGGACCTCGTGCTAGGGGAGGAACGCCGCCGTGAAGCCACGCTACGGGCGCCAAGATACCAGCAGGCGCTGCGGCGGTACCACCATCGCAGCATCCGCCCCAGGATGCTCGAGGTAGATGACCTCATACTAAGGCGGGTGCTCTCCAGGGAAGGGCTGCATAAGCTTTCACCCATGTGGGAGGGCCCGTTCAAGGTTGTCCATGTCTCCAGGTCTGGCGCCACGCGCGTGGAGACTCAGGATGGGGTACCCATCCCGAACGCCTAGAACATCCAGCACCTCCAGAAGTTCTACCCCTGAAGAAAGGCCTGATGCCTGTGAAGAAGGCCCAGTGCCTGTGAAGCTCGCCGCCCGAAGAAAGGCCTGATGCTTGTGAAGAAGGCCCACTGCCTGTGAAGCTCACCGCCCGTGACACTCTCATGTAATAATGAGTGGGGTTGAACATGCCCCGGAGTCTCAGGAGTGCCGCCCTTGGGCCGTGGGAGCTCCCTCCCACGCCTAGTGGCAGCACTTAGCTCCGTGCTGGTGAGAAGATGTCGAAGACTAGACTAGGTGTCGGACACGGATTTTCATTTGCTTTCTGCAGTTGGCTCGCTCTTCTTTGTTTGAACCTTGATTAAAGTTGCTTCTGGTGTTCTTTGCCGGTTCTGTTCCGTCGCCTTCTGCCTCCATTTTCTATCTTCAAGCTCTTTGTCTGACTTGCTCTCTCTCGCAAGCCTCGCGAGAGGGCTGTACGGGTGCCCTCACGAGCCCTTTCCCTTTCTCTTCTGATTTTCGCGAGGCGTTCTCGTTCGAGTTCGCAGCAGGAGCATCCCTCTCAATCCATGCCCCTCGGGTATCATGACACGAAGCGCTGGGCCACGGCTAGCAGCCCTTGCGACCAGGGTTCAAAAAATGGCAGTCTCTCAACAAGTTTTTGCAGCTCTTAAGGCGCCCGGCGAGGCCTGAAGCAGGCACCTCGCGAGGCGGAAACTACTTCAAACGTATTGAGCTAAGTAGTTCCTACACGCCAACAACAACAATGCCATGACACAGCACAGGAACAATAAATACATCATGATAACTAGGAAACCATAGTTTGTTGCACGCCCCCACAGGGCCCCATACTTGTCTCTCTCAATGCAGGAAGGAAGGAAAACAAAGGAAAAGTACCACGCGCCTTGTAGTAGTTCGTGAGGAGGGATCTACAACGACCTCTTGAGCTCAGCCAGACCCCGCCTCGCGCTTCACCAAAAAGTCACGACGGGATACCCTGCTGCCGCCCTCGAGGCGGACACGGCGGTGCGACGGTTGATCGTAGCCGCCGCTGGAGGAGCTGTCGTCGGAGGAGGAGCCGCCGTAGCTTGACGAGCTGCGGTCGGTGCCGGGAGCGGGTTCGCCTTCACCCTAGTCACGACCGTCGCCAAGTCCGAGCACCTCGTCGCCGTTGCTGTCTTCGGGGAAGCACCCAACACAATGGCCATCCCCTCTGGACACCCTCACGTAGAGGGTCGCGTCACCGTCATACCTGAAGTGGAGGGTGCATGGCCTGCCCAGGCCGTGCGCGCGGGCAAACGTCTGCCAGCCTCGGGCCAAGGCTACATTGCCGGTGACGGAGACCTCCACCGCAACCCAGGAGGCCTTGCTGCAGCAGCCATCCGCCTGCAACCAGAGCCCACCTGGACCAGTGGCCGGCAGCTCGCCGACGAAGAAGCACGGGAGCTGAAGCCACTTGCTGGCCGGGTTTTCCAACCACACGACGAACTCCGGTAGCACCTCCGCCGAGTGGAAGCGCGGCCGGGGAGGCCGCGTAGCCACAACACGCCTTCCCCCACCAACCGGGCTGCCTCGACATGTGCGACCACCACCACGTGAAGGGCCACCACCGTGACCGTGGGAAGCCACGACAGGGGACGCAGAGTGCTTGCAAGGGAGACTGCATCCGCCCTTGGGCGGAGGGGAGCCAGGCCCCTCCTGGCGAGCCTTCCCCTTCTCCGCGGCCGAAAGCCTCTTCGCGGGCGCCATGAGGGACACCACAAGCAACAGAGCAAGGGAGGAGAAGCGAGCGGAATGGGAAGAGATGGGCAACGAGGGCTTTTTCCCCTCCTCATTTATAGCCCAAGGGAGGCCAACCGTCCACCCCCACGATCACAGGTAATGATAAACCTTTTTGCATGCAGCAGAGACTCGTCAAGTCATGCAGTTGCCGAGGCAGCATGGGGAAGCGGAGACACCCACATCAAATCAGTCGCCACGCGTCGACCAAGGCCGCAGGTTGTTGGGGCCCACGGCGCTCCACACTTGCCCCTTGGACTTCGCCACTAAGCCAAGTCCGAGCGCGCCATGGGCCTAGGGGCTACTGTTGGCGTTCTGGGAATGGGGGTCCCCGGACTTGCCTGCCTGCGGCCCACGGCGTGGCTCCACCAGTGGCCTAGTATGGCCCCCTTCATCAACCAAACACTAAAGAGCCTCACGAGGGGCCAAGCCTCACGGGGCGGACGATGCAAAGCCTCCTAAGGAGCAGCCTTGCCAGGAAAGCTCGCGAGGAGGCAGAGAGATCAAGGCAAGGGGTACCTCGAGAGGTGCCCATGATGCAAGCCATGATGACCAAGGCCAGGCGGGCGCCAGGCGTGCGCCAGCGCGCGTAGTGTCCTCGTTTCCCCTTTGGTGCAAAGGGGGCAAGTGCAGGCACGGAGTACCGAGGCATCAGGGAAAAGTTTCCATATCGGTGCAACAAGACCAAGACTAGCAGGACGGAGGACGAAGGTCACCATGGAGCCCAAGACGGCATCACCACTAGCGCCTTTGATAGGCGAAGACCACCTTTAGTCAGGATAGCTTGTACTAGATGTCCCCTTTCAAAATGGCCGTTGTTGGACCCCTTCCCGCTCAATATTTAGGAAGAGGACCAGGGCCTCTATAGATAGGGCTAGCCACCACCATAGAAGGGACAGATCGATTCCTCCCCAAGAAACCACACCAACACAAGAACACCTCTCCTCGTGAGGCTGTTCTTCCCTTGTACTGTTCATCATCAGCCCAAGAGGCAATCCACCACCACACACACGAGTAGGGTATTACACCACAACGGTGGCCCAAATCTGTATAAATCTCATGTCTCTTGCATTGTGAGTTCATCGTGCTAGCCTAGAGAT
The DNA here is from genome assembly GCF_018294505.1 of Triticum aestivum. Classification (NCBI taxonomy): domain Eukaryota; kingdom Viridiplantae; phylum Streptophyta; class Magnoliopsida; order Poales; family Poaceae; genus Triticum; species Triticum aestivum. The sequence goes on along the minus strand of NC_057804.1, from coordinate 377,961,875 downwards.
CGCAGTGAGGCTGAGGGCGTGTTTCGATAGGGGGAAATCTTCATGCGCACGCCAATGTTCGAACCTTAAGGGTTTTTCCGGAACCCGATATCCAACAGGGTCTTCTGGAGAGTTGACTGACGACCCCTCTACTTCCCTTTCCTAGGGGCTGTTTGTGGTTGCCTCCACCTTTCCTTTTCGCCATCTAAGTGACAACAGGGGGAGATGGTAGTTGTGGTGCTTGATAGGGCTTATCGTTTATCTTTTTTATCTCTTGCCTATTTTATGTTGCTTGGTGGAGCGTTGAACCTTTGCTCTTATTTGCTCCTATTTGGATCTTATCTTGTTATTCGAACCTATTATGTTCCCTTAACTATCTATCTTTGTGTGAGCATTTTATGGCAAGTGGGTTACATGGCATATTCTATACTCTCATATTGTGAAACATCTATCAGACAATGATATATCTATATTTGTCTTGTCACTATGAAAAACAAGGTTAGTAAAACGTTCCATGTCGATTTATCATTCTTGTGTGGGTATGCACAATGATAGGGGGAGTTTCTTCTAACCATGTCATTTAATTCAAACGCAATCCTAAAATAAGGCATGCGTTGTGCAGGAGTACCTACCTTTCATTAAAACTGCTTTGTATCATATATACTTTATGTGATTACCCTCTCAAGCATTGTTTTCATCTATGTCAAAAAGGGGGAGATTCAAAGTGCATTGTTGCACTAAATTGTTTTTGACATCTATGACAACTCCATTTGTGTTTCTAACCACATGGTCTAGTGTAAACATCACTGATCAAGTTAAACTGAAGCATGGATGGTTATCCCTTCTCTTATTGGAAAAAGGAAAAGCAGAGTGCCCAAGTAAAGCGGAGTACCATAGTGTTTTCTTGATTCTTGAGTCCTTAGGGAAGCCGCACTGTTAAGAGGGGGTGCATCATAAAAACATCTGGGAAACAACTTGTATTCTCACATTGATCTGAAAAATCTCATAAAGAAAATCTTCTGTTCAGGCCAGAACTTCCAGGACGCCCGGAATTTCCGGGGACCGGAAGGTCCGGTAGGGGTCCGGGAAGCTTTCGGGGTACCCAGAGAAACTGCTGTTGTAACATCCCAAATTTTCAATTTGGAATGTTATACATAGGTCATCATTACATATCATATTTTATTGCATTTTGGTTGATCCTAGAAATTCTAAGCAACTCAAGGACCCACAAAGAGAGTTGGGGATTTCGTAATTTTCATATTTGAGTTTTTCTCAAATTTTGAAAAGAGGATCATTTGGTTTTAATTATTTTTCTCTTCGAATATTTCAAATAAAAGAGAGGGGATAAAATGACTTCTCGAAAATAAAAGAAATATTGGAGGAAAAATATTGAAATCAAATTTTATTTTATTTGGAGTTTTATTGCTATTTTATTTGAATTAGGAAAAAAAATGTGTTTTTCAAAATTGCATTAGTGGCCCAAATAAATGTTCACTTTGTCCGCATATTATTAGAGGACCGTGAAAATTTATTTTAGGATTTTTCGACTCCGTTTAGCATTTCTTTTGTTTGTTTTTCCACGTCAGTTTTTTTTAAAAGTGCACCGACCTAAACGGGCCGTGCCCGACCCGGACACCTTGCCCGACCGGACTTATAAGACCCCGCCGTCCCACCGATGCTGCCGTCCCACTAACCACCCGCCGCCGCCGGACCTCGCCGAGGTAGCCTGCACCGTCGTCCCGGTTTTCCCGGAAAAACCAACGTTTTTTTTCAAAACCCTAGATCTAGTTTTTTTAGATCGGTTCAGTTTTTTTTGGTTTAGTTAATTAGCGGATGTTCGTCCGTACGTTCGTTTTAATGAATGTTGTTCGTCAGTTAGCCGCAGACAGCAAACGTAGCGGTATGTGATGTATGTCAGAGAGTGAAGGCAGAGCATCATAAGCCAGCAGGATTGCTACAGCCATTACCAATACCCTAATGGAAGTGGGACAAGCTAGGCATGGATTTTATCACGGGATTGCCCAGGACTCGTTCAGGCTATGGCTCCATATGGGTTGTAGTCAATTGGTTGACGAAGGTAGCTCACTTCATCCCAATGAAGACCACTTACACCAGTGCTAAGATGGCAAAGATATATATGACCAGGATCGTATGTCTGCATGGAGTTCCGAGGACCATTGTATTAGATAGAGGAACCCAATTTACCTCAAAGTTCTGGAATCAGTTGCATGAGACTTTGGGTACCACGCTAGAGTTCAGTATCGTTCATCCACAGACGGATGGACAAACTGAGAGAGTCAATCATATTCTGGAGGACATGTTGAGAGATTGTGCGCTAGATTATGGATCTAGTTGGGACAACAATTTGCCGTATGCAGAGTTCTCTTACAATAACAGTTATCAAGCCAGTTTGAAGATGGCCCCTTTCAAAGCATTGTACGGAAGAAGGTGCAGGACACCGTTACTATGGGATGAAGTTGGAGCTCGTGAGTTGTTTGGACCAGGTTTGATTAAGGAGTCTAAAGAGAAGGTTAAGTTGATTCGTGATAGACTCAAGGTAGCTCAGTCCAGGCAGAAGAGCTATGCAGATTATAAACACAAGGAGACAGTTTACGAAGACGGAGACAGAGTATATCTTCGTGTGTCCCCACATTGAGGAGTTAAGCATTTTGGAGTTAAGGGAAAGTTAGCACCACGTCTTGTGGGACCATATAAAGTTTTGGAGCATATGGGAGAAGTTGCTTACAAGCTGGAATTGCCAGAAGGATTGTCAGGAGTTCACAATGTGTTTCGCGTTTCCCAGTTGAAGAAGTGCCACGCAGAGATGGCCGATGTTTCTCTGAGAGATACGGTGCCACTGGAAGCGATTCAGCTGGATAGTGATTTGACCTACAAGGAGAAACCAGTGAAGATTCTTGAGTTTGCCAGCCGAGTCACGCGCAACAATTATATCAAGTTTTGCAAAGTTCAGTGGAGCCACCACACCGAGGATGAAGCCACCTGGGAACGAGAGGAAGACCTACAGAAGGACCACCCAGACCTATTTTCTAGCCAACCCGAATCTCGAGGGCGAGATTCATCTTAAGTGGGGTAGGTTTGTAACATCCCAAATTTTCAATTTGGAATGTTATACATAGGTCATCATTGCATCTCATATTTTATTGCATTTTGGTTGATCCTAGAAATTCTAAGCAACTCAAGGACCCAGAGAGAGTGTTGGGGATTTCGTAATTTTCATATTTGAGTTTTTCTCAAATTTTGAAAAGAGGATCATTTGGTTTTAATTATTTTTCTCTTTGAATATTCAAATGTTAAAATAAAAGAGAGGGGATAAAATGACTTCTCCAAAATAAAAGAAATGTTGGAGTAAAAATATTAAAATCAAATTTTATTTTATTTGGAGTTTTATTGCTATTTTATTTGAATTAGGAAAAAAGTGCATTTTTCAAAATTGCATTAGTGGCCCAAATAAATGTGCACTTTGTCTGCAATATTATTAGAGGACCGTGAAATTTATTTTAGGATTTTTGGACTCCGTTTAGTATTCCTTTTGTTTGTTTTTTCGAGTCAGATTTTTTCTAAAAAAAGTGCACCGACCTAAACGGGCCGTGCCCGACCCGGAAACCTCGCCCGACCGGCCTTATAAGACCACGCCGTCCCGCCGCCGCCGCGACGCCTCAGCCCAACACCACCTCTGCCGCCCGCCGCCGACACTGCCGTCCGCCGCCGACCGCCCGCCGCCCCGCTGGAACCGCCCGCCGCCGCCGCCGTCCCGGTTTTCCCGAAGAACCGACGTTTTTTCTTCGAAACCCTAGATCTAGTTTTTTTTAGATCGGTTCGGTTTTTTTGGTTTAGTTAATTACCGGACGTTCGTCCGTACGTTTGTTTTAATGAACGCTGTTCGTCAGTTAGCCGCAGACAGCGAACATTTGTTCGTTATCCTGTTCATCTCGTTTTATTTTCCAGGGTTTTTCCGCGATTATTTCGATCGCGATTTCTGCCCTGATCTTCGTTTTAGTTTATCTTTTCGCTCGTTTATCCAAATTAGGTGAAACAAGCACCTAGATCTTCATCTCGAAGCCCTCTTTCTATTTAACCAAATTGAACAAGATTTTGGTACTGTAAAATTTGATTTTAGTCCAGATTAGTAAACGAATCTTGTTTCTTTCGTAGTTTGAGTTTCGTTGCTCCGCTTGATTTGATTATTTTTGGTTGAACTCTCTGGTTAGATCTTCTTATTTGAGTTTTACTCGTGCTTCTAGTTGAGTGCTTATGTATGTTATGGTTTGCTTGCGATAGAATTCCCGGAGTGCGAAGCGTGCTACTACGAATCTCTAGGTTTTGCGGATCATCAGCAAGGCAAGTAACACTTTGATCATACCTCTTTATTACCAAGTTTTTATGCATTAGTTAAATCCTCAAACATTGCATGGTTAGGATCTGATATAACATGTGGGTTTGGGAAGTAGATGATGAGGTAGAACCTATTGCCCTTTTTTTATCAAACCTTTGGGAGTTACTTCTACGTTATGCTCAGGATTGCTATGCTTTGCTCGTAGACGTGGATTGGGTGAGTGTATCCATGACTGATGTGAGTATTGTTAATTAATGGTTAACTTAAGGTGGCTACTTAAATGCACATCTGGGTGGATTGGTTGAGGCACCCTGGAGTACCCAGTGGTTGTCAGGGCACCTGGAGAATCTAGTGTTGTCCTAGGGTACCCCGGAGTACTTGTGTGATCATCCTACGGTTCGCCACCCAGGCTCAAAGAGATCATAAGATTATTCATGCTAGAAACTTCCGTGTGCTGCCACAAGCCAATATGGGCTCTGGCATAGTTGAGTATGTTGTGTGACCTATTTCAGTGGTAGACTAGCAGATGTAGGGGATGTAGGTGGTGTTGTCTACCCAGAGTAAAGAGTTAATGCTTCTGAAAGACTGTATCTCGGTCATCCGTTTCTCAAACATCTTGTAGTGCGAGAAATTCAACGGAGGAGATCAAGTATTGTGGGGAAAAGTGCGCAAACCTCTGCAGAGTGTACAAACTAATCATGGTTAGCCGTGTCCCCGGTTATGGACATCTTGAGTGTCTGGTTCTTGGATTATCATGTTGATCTCATCACTCTAAATTAATTTGTTGGGTTTAATGATGATGTTTAATTGGGATTGAGTTGGAGGAAACTTCTCAATGTTTATCAACCACCATGATAGTTAAACAAAATGTATTCCTATGTTGTAGGAAAAAATTGGCTTTATGCAAAAACTGTAACCATAGAGCTTTCCACCAGCCATATATGCATGTAGTGATAGCTTTTATTCTGTTCATTATTCTATGTGTTACCTTGCCAGCATATTCCATGTGCTGACCCGTTTCAGGCTGCAACATATCATGTTACAGACTTTCCAAACAACGAGTAAGGTGCCATAGGTCGTTGTCGTTCACTCAGGTATGCCGTTGGAGTTGATGGACTCACTTTATCTTCCAAGCCTCCGCTGTTATCTTATTTAGATGGCCTTAAGCCATATCATTGTATAAGTTCTCTTTTGAGACATCCGATGTAATAAGTGTGTGATTAAAACTCTGTTATAAATCCTCAAGTACTGTGCGTGTCAGCATTATTGATCCAGGGATGACATTGATGCATAGAGACTAGACTGTTTGAGGTCTGGTCGCTACAACTCTTTTGTGCAATCTCTCTTTGTAGCCTGGAACCTCATCGGACCCTGGCCGGAACTTCCATGCCCCGGAACTTCCGGGGCAGCCGGAACTTCCTGGCGCCGAAACTTCCCCTGTTTTAACAGCTTCTGGGGTACTACAGAGTTGATGCAAACTCTCTATGTAGCCCGGAACCTGGCCGGAACTTGGCTGGAACTTTCGGAGTCCGGAACTTCCGTGCGTGGCCGGAACATCCGGGATACATAGAAATCTACCTCCAACGGACAGATTCCATCCCCACCTATAAATAGTCTTCTTCTTCCTCATGAAGAACGTGACGACTCCATTTCTCTCACTTCCATTTTCAGACCTCGATTTCTTGGAGATCTCCCTCCTTAGCCACCCAAAAAGCTCTTGATCTTTTGGGAAGCAAAGGAGAAGTGCTCGATCTAAACATTCACCAAAGAGAAAGTTGATTCCCCCTTGTTTTTGTGGTGCATCTTGTTACTCTTGGAGGTTGGAGACTCCTAGGCGGTAGGAGTGCTCCGGCGAGGAATCAACCATTGTGATTTCCTCCGGAAAGTTTGTGAGGGTTTGGAGACCACCCCAAGGTCTACCACTAGTGGTTGAGAAACGCCTTCATGGTTTTGTCTCAAAGGGAGAATAGGATGAGCCTTCGAGGCGTTGGTGTGCCTTCGTGGTAACATCCACCTCTCTAACGGTGATGTAGCTTCCCTCCAAGGAAGTGAACATCGACATACATCCTCGTCTCTTGGAGTTGCGGTTATTCCTAACCCTAACTTTCTACTTGTGGTTATTTGTATCCTAGTATTTACTTATATCATATTGTGCTTGCTTACTCACTTACTTGTGTTACTTGTTTACCTTGCTTAGCTCTTAGCATCATACTCGCAATTGTTAGGCTCACTTTCGTATTCCACATTATTGCCAAAAATTGCTAGGTAACAATTAAAATTCGTAATTGTACCTATTCACCCCCCTCTAGGTCCATCTCGATCCTTTCACCCGCACACTGACCCCATCACCCGATGATACAGGGTGGTGGACGACGAGTCTAGAGTTCAGGGCAGGCAAGAGCCCTCGCCATGTCGCCGAGATCATGAAGACCGACATTGCCACGACGACGACCATGACATGGACGATCGGCGCGACCGCGACAATGATTGGCCGTGTTCCTCTTGGCGCGACCGCCTCTTTCGGAGCCGCTCACGTGCCCTTGAATGATGGGCTAAAGATGAGCGCCATGGTTCCCGCCGCGAGGTGCATGGCCGTGATGACTGACGCCATATGGGAAGCAGATCACGAGATCGATTGGCTCGTGGACGCTCACTATCGCCCTCTCCTTGCACTACCTCTAGCGACATCATCAAGCTTGCTTCCTCTGGTTTAGCCTTGGGATGGCTGTGCGGCGCAGCTCGCAAGATCACCAAGGTCCAGCCTCCTCTCATGATGGATGCGCAGCTTACTCCCTGCAAGGAGACCATAGATGCTCAAGTGGTTCTGGAGACGACACAACTACAACTGATGTTGCACGAGGTGACTCCGGAAGCAGTGGAATCCACTCCTGAGTGTGTCCTGGCTACCCCAACCCTGCCACACCAAGGAACAGAGCAACAAGACTTCGTCCTAGCTACACCATGATAACCCACAAGTATAGGGGATCGTTCGTAGACTTTTTTTGGTAAGTAAGAGTATCGAGCCCAATGAGGAGCTAAAGGTATAGTTTATATTCTCTCAAGTTCTATCGACCACCGATACAACTCTACACACACCAATGTTTGCTTTACCTAGAAACAAGTAATAAAACTAGAAGTACTTTGTAGGTGAAGTAGGATAACTTTGCAAGATAATAAAGAATGTGAAAATAAAAGTTAGGTGCTAATTTACTAAAAGAAAAATTAAGTTATTATAGCAAGTGTGGAGAAGTGGTAGTAGGATTTGTGGAATTTTCCCTAAGCAATTGGCTAAGTTACTAGACCGATAGCAAGTTTTTATTTGGGAGAGGCCACTTCTAGCATGTCATCTCTTGCTTGGAATTCTATGCACTTATGATTGGAACTATTAGCAAGCATCTGCAACTACTCGAGTTCATTGAGGTAAAACCCAACCATAGCATTAAGATATATTGGTCCCCCTTCAATCCTGTATGTATCAGTTTCTATGGTAGGAAGAAGTTTCCGCCACTCTTTGTCCTCGAATGCATAGTCCTATCAACATATAGCCAACCTATGGTGTGATCCACGCACGTGCTTATATCATGGGCACCAAAGGACAACAACATAACCACAAGCAATTTAAACCAATCATAGCAATTCACTGGTTACCCATAGGACAACAAAAATCTACTCAAACATCATAGGATGGCAACACATCATTGGATAATAATATGAAGCATAAAGCACCGTTGTTTAAGTAGGGGTACAATGGGTTGTGGGAGAGTGGACTGCTGAATATAGATGAGGGAAGGTGACGGAGATGTTGATGAAGATGACAGAGTTGTTTGTGTAGATTGCCGTCACATGATGGTTCCCCCGGCGGCGCTCCGATGCCACCAGAAGAGATTGGGAGAGAGCCCCCCTCCTTCTTCCTCTTGCTTGGCCTCCCCCTAGATGGGAGGAGGGTTTCCCCTATGGTCCTTAGCCGCCATGGCTCCTGGAGGGAAGGAGCCCCTCTGAGATTAAATCTCTCTCTCTGTTCTCTGTTTCGCGTTCCTCTTTTCTAGCACTTCATTGTTTCTTATATTCCTGGAGATCCGTAACTTCGATTGGCCTGAAATTTCAACGCGATTTTTATCCGTATATTATCTTTCTTGTGGCGAAAGAAGGGCCCCAACCGACTTAAGGGGGGAGCCGCGAGCCTGCTTGGCGCACCCTAGGGTAGTGGCGTGTCGTCTGAGCTCGTGACTCTCTCGAGCATCATCTTTCATTGATTATTTTCCCCAAAAATCACATATATTCCAAAAAAAAACTCTGTAAATTTTTATAGCATTTGGACTATGTTTGATATGGATTTTCTGCAAAACAAAAAACATGCAACAAACAGGAACTAGCACTGGGCACTGGATCAATATGTTAGTCTAAGAAAATAATATAAATTTTTGCCAAAAGTATGTGAAAGTTGTAGAATATTGGCATGAAACAATCAAAAATTATAGATACAATGGAGACATATTAGCATCCCCAAGCTTAATTCCTACTCGTCCTCGAGTAGGTAAATGATAAAAAGATAATTTCTGATGTGGAATGCTACCTAGCATAATCTTGATCATATAATCTAATCATGGCATGAATATTAGCAACAATAATACAAAACATGCATGTATTTCATCATTGCCTTTTGTAATAATGGCGCTAAAGGAAACAACCTATGTGCACTTAGTTGTCGTAAGCATGAAACACTCATTCTTCCCTGCATAGATATATTAAATCAAGAATACCCTGGTGCCAAACCAAGCAATTGTATCATGCTTCTTTACGCGCTTTAGCATTTTCAGCTTCACTCAATACATGAGCGTGAGCCATGGACAGAGCACTATCTGTGGAATAGAATGTGTTGGTAGAGATCAATAAGGGAAGTCAAAAATGAAGAAAGGCTCACATCAACTTGATGGAACAATAGGCAATGGAGAGGCCTGTCAATCAATATCAATGCGAAGAGTAGGGATTTCCATGCAACGGATGCACTAGAGCTATAAGTACATGAAAGCTCACAATGAAAACTAAGTGGGTGTGCATCCAACTTGCTTGCTCATGAAGTCCTCGGGTATTTGAGGAAGCCCATCGTCGGAATATACAAGCCAAGTTCCATAATGTAAAATTCCCACTAGTATGTGATAGTGATAAATCATGGATACTCTGTCAGCATTCTGGGAACGGGGGTCCCCAGACTTGCCTGCCTGCGGCCTGCGGTGTGGCTCAAGTGGTGGCCCAGTACGGCCCATCTTCATCAGCACAAGACTCAAGACCCTCACGAGGGGCCAAGCCTCGTGGGGCGAACGACACAAGGCTTCCTCAGGGACGGCCTCGCCAGGCAGGCTCGCGAGGAGGCGGAGAGATCAAGGTAGGGTACCTCGCGAGGTGCTCATGACGCAAGCCATGACGCGAGACCAGGCGGGCGCCAGGCGGGCGCCGGCCTGCGCAGTGTCCTTGTTTCCTCTTTGGTGCAAAGGGGGAAGCACAGACGTGGAGTACCGAGGCATCAGGCAAAGGTTGCCATTTCAGTGCAACGAGACCAAGACCAGCGGAGCGGCAGGATGTAGGTCACTGCGGAGCACAAGGCGGCGTCATCGCTAGTGCTTTTGGCAGCCGAAGACCAACTTTAGTCAAGATAACTTGTACTATATGTTCCCCTTCAAAATGGCCGTTGTTGGCGCTCAATATTTGGGAAGAGGCCCAGTGCCTCTATAAATAGGACTAGCCACCACAGTAGAGGGGATCCAGACTTTGGAAAGCCTAGAGAGAGAGAGAGAGAGGTGATCAAACTCACCCGAGCAGTTCATCGCACTATCTCAAGAACACCTCTGGCGAGTCTGTTCTCCCTTTGTACTATTCATCATGAGCCCCTGAGGCAATCCACCACACCACACACTGGAGTAGGGTATTACACCACAACGGTGGCCCAAACCAGTATAAATCTTGTGTCCTTTGTGTTGTTCATCATTTCTAGCCTAGATCTTACGAGGCGATCGAGCGTAGATCGGTAGGGGAGAGATCTTCGTGCACACCCCAGTGTTCGAACCTTAAGGGTCTGTCGGAACCCAACATCCGACATTTGGCGCGCCAGGTAGGGGTGCGCCGGAGCTCTCCGTTCCGTTGACCCGTTCCCCATCAACACCATGCTCTGCCCTCATGGCGGCCAATGCACCGCCCGCTCCAGCTATCGACGCCGATGCGGAGACCCGGGGGCTCCGAGCCCTGGCCCCCGCCTTGCGGCAGGTGCAGTGGCCGCACAAGTTCAAGCCGGACATGCCACCGTGCTACGACGGCACGGCCGACCCGCAGGCCTTCCTGCTGGCATATGAAGAAGCCATCCTCAAGGCCGGAGGCGATGCCAAGGTCATGGCAAACTGGCTGCCCATGGCCCTCACCAGCGTCCCGCGCATGTGGCCGCTCCACCTGCCAGCGGCTTCTATGGCCTCCTGGGAGGAGTTGTGCAACCTCTTCCTCGCCCATCATGTTGCGCCGGCACCCCCAGTCATCGCGGCCATCCTGGGCGGATCGTGGGCGCCACCTTCGAGCCGCCATGTCAAGCCATTCGTCCGCCAGATCGGCGCCGCCCTCAAGCGCCGAGAAACTCCCCCGGGCTGGGTGGCACCCAAGGCCGATTTGACCTTCAGCTCGGATGATCACCCCTCCAACACCGCCTGTGCGGGTGCGCTCCCGATGCTATGCACCCCCACCATCTGCCAAGTGGCCGTCACCAGGACCCTCATCGACGGTGGTGTCGGCCTCAACATGCTCTCAGTGGAGGCCTTCAGCCTCCTTCACGTGCCGCTAGAGCGGCTTCAACCCAGCAGGCCCTTCTTGGGCGTCGGAGGCAGTTCCGCCGGCTCCCTAGGGCAGATCTGCCTCCCAGTGACCTTCGGCACCCACGACAACTTCCGCACGGAGCTGATCGACTTCAACATCGCCCCCATCGGCCTCCTGTACAATGCCATCCTCGGCTACCCAGCCTTGGCCCAGTTCATGGCAGTGACTCACCCGGTGTAGAACCTCATGAAGATGCCCGGGAGCAGCGGCGTCCTTACCGTGTCCGGAGACACAAGGGATGCGCTTCAGGCGCTCAAGCTTGCTTTCAAGGCGGCCGTGGTGGCGCAGCCCGCCAGCGCAGATGTCCTCGAGCCCAAGGGGGCTGCGCCAACTAAGAAGAAGCAGCTATTCAACCAAGACAAGGTGGAGACCAAACAGGTACCAGTCGACGAGGATGGATCTCCTGGCACCACCTTCACCATAGGCGCCAACCTTGAGCCTGAGCAGGAGGAGGCCTTGGTCAGGTTCCTGCGTGCAAACAAGAAGGTGCTTGCATGGGAGCCTAATCAGCTGGCAGGGGTCCCAAGAGATGTAATTGAACATCATCTCAATGTGTGCCCCAATGTGCGCCCCGTGAAGCAGAAAGCAAGGCGGCAGTCCACTGAAAAGCCGGCCTTCATCATCCAAGAAACCCGCAAGTTAGAGGCAGCAGGAGTCATTCGCGAGGTCCGCTACACTGATTGGTTGGCCAACCCTGTTGTCATGCCAAAAAAGGGAGGAAAGGAACGCATGTGTGTCGACTTCACCAACCTCAACAAGGCCTGCCCACAGGATCCATTCCCGCTCCCTCGCATCGACCAGATCATCGACTCTACCGCTGAGTGTGACCTATTATGCTTCCTGGATGCCTTCTCGGGCTATCACCAGATCAAGATGGCGGTAGAAGACTTGGATAAAACGGCCTTCCTGACCCCGTGTGGAGTATACTGCTATACCTGCATGCCATTTGGGTTGCACAACGCAGGCGCGACCTTTCAGTGGCTGATGCACATCGCCTTGGGTCGGCAGCTCGGGAGGAACGCTGAAGCTTATGTTGATGACATTGTGGTGAAGTCTCGGGAGGCAAAAACCCTGATACAGGACCTGGAAGAAACCTTCGCAAGCCTCAATGAAGTGGACCTGCGGCTCAACCCAGAGAAGTGCGTGTTCGGAGTCCCCTCGGGCAAGCTCCTGGGCTTCCTCGTGTCGCACAGGGGCATCGAGGCCAACCCAGAGAAGGTCAAGGCGGTCCAAGACATGAGCCCGCCGAAGACCCTCAGAGAAATGCAGAAGCTCATCGGGCGTGTAACCGCGTTAGGGCGTTTCATCTCCAAGCTGGGGGAGCGAGCACTGCCCTTCTTCAAGCTGATGAAGAAGAAAGGCCCCTTTGAATGGACTGAAAAGGCCGACAAGGCATTCCAAGTTCTCAAGAGGTACCTTACCAGCCCTCCGGTGATGGTAGTTCTGCCCCCTTGGGAGCCCTTGGTGCTCTACCTTGCAGCCACCCCCTATTCCGCCAGTGCAGCCCTGGTGGCGGTTAGAGAGGAGCGCCGGACCAAGGCCGCAGCCGCAGTCCCGGCCGAAGCAGAGCAAGGCCAGGAAGGCCTCGCGAAGACCACGACTACAGTAGAAAAGGATCAGCCTCATCAGGGGAACGCACCCGGAGCGGAGGAGGCCCCTCCAGGCGACCAAGCGCTGGGGGCTACGTCGTCTCAGGAGGTACCTCAACCTCCAGAGTACGCGGGCTGCGCCAGCACCCTCAACCTCGTCGAGCACCCGATATACTTCGTCAGCATGGTGCTACGGGATGCGAGGGCACGGTACCCCATGCCCCAAAAACTCCTCCTTGCACTGTTAATGGCTTTGCGCAACCTGCGACACTACTTTCAAGGCCACCCCATCAAGGTCGTCTCAGCATACCCCTTGGAAAGGGTACTCAGGAGCCCCAACTCAGCTAGAAGAGTCGCTGAATGGAACATCGAACTGCAAGCATTTCAGCTGGAATTGAGCATGACCAGGGTCATCAAGGGAGCCGCACTTGCAGATTTCGTGGCGGAATGGGCAGAGGCACCGGGGTTCAAAGCGGGCGAGGACCGATCGCTTTCCCCAGGAAGTGAAGCGTCGGACGGCGGGGTCATATACTTTGACGGAGCATTCTCGCGACAGGGCGCGGGGGCTGGCGCAGTGCTCATATCCGCCACTCAGGACAAGCTCTATTATGCTGTGCAACTTTGCTTCCAGCATGGAGAGAAGGTCTCCAACAACATAGCAGAGTACGAGGGCCTGATAGCATGCTTGAAAGCGACAGTCGCCTTGGGGGTGAAGCGCCTCGTCATCAAGGGCGATTCACAACTCCTCATCAACTTCTCCAACAAGGTATACGAGTCGAAGGACGAGCACATGGAAGCATATCTCGCAGAGGTCCGCAAGATGGAGAAACAGTTTTGGGGGCTGGAGTTGCAATACGTGCCTCGCGGAACCAATCACGAGGCTGATGACATCGCCAAGAGGGCATCCAGGCGGCTGCCTCAGGAGCCTGGTGTCTTCGAGGAGCGACTCTTCAAACCCTCGGCGGCGCCATCACTATCAAGCACGGCACAGCCTAGGGAGGAGCTCCCTCAACCGCCTGCCTCGGGAGCCCCGGCTTGTGGCCCAACCTCAGGGGCACGCTTGCTCCTGGCGCTGGAGCCTCAGGAGGGATGTTGGACCGTGGAGTTCAAGGATTACTTGATGCAAGGGACCCTGCCGGAGAAGGAGGAGGACACGGAGCGCGTGGCGCGGCAGGCCACGGCCTACTGCATCCTAGACGGAGAGCTCTACCGAAAGCGGCCGAATGACGTTACTCTACGTTGCATCTCCAGGGAGCAAGGAAAAGAGCTGCTGGCAGACATTCACGGAGGAGACTACGGGCACCACTTGTCTTCGCGCACACTCGTCGGCAAGGCATTTCGCAGCGGTTTCTATTGGCCAACAACACTCAATGACGCAATCGAGCTAGTGATGTCCTGTGAAGCCTGTTAGTTCCACGCCACCAACCAGCTCAGGGCCTTCAGACCATTCCCCTCTCGTGGCCGTTCGCTATTTGGGGACTGGACATCCTTGGCCCATTTCCTCGGGCGCCAGGGGGCTATCGCTACCTTTACGTCGCCATTGACAAGTTCACTAAGTGGGCCGAGGTGGAAGCTGTCCGCACCATCCCGGCTGGCTCAGCAGTCAAGTTCATCAGGGGCCTCGTGAGCTGGTTTGGGGTACCCAATCGCATCATCACCGACAACGGTTCACAGTTCACCAGCAATCTCTTCAAAACATATTGTGCTAACCTTGGAACGCAGATATGCTACGCTTCAGTGGCGCACCCTCGGAGCAACGGCCAAGCTGAGCGCGCCAATGCGGAGGTCCTGAAGGGCCTCAAAACCTGAATGAGGTTGTCCTGGATTAGGGGGTGTCCGGATGGCCAGACTATGACCTTTGGCCGGACTCCCGGACTATGAAGATACAAGATTGAAGACTTCGTCCCGTGTCCGGATAGGACTTTCCTTGGCGTGGAAGGCAAGCTTGGCGATATGATATGAAGATCTCCTCCCATTGTATCCGACTATATGTAACCCTAGCCCTCTTCGGTGTCTATATAAACCGGAGAGTTTTAGTCCGTAGGACGAACAACAATCATACCATAGGCTAGCTTCTAGGATTTAGCCTCTCTGATCTCGTGGTAGATCAACTCTTGTACTACCCATATCATCAACATTAATCAAGCAGGAGTAGGGTTTTACCTCCATCGAGAGGGCCCGAACCTGGGTAAAAACATCATGTCCCTTGTCTCCTGTTACCATCCGCCTAGACGCACAGTTCGGGACCCCCTACCCGAGATCCGCCGGTTTTGACACCGACATTGGTGCTTTCATTGAGAGTTCTTCTGTGTCGTCACCTTTAGGCCCGATGGCTTCTTCGATCATCAACCACGACGCGGTCCAGGGTGAGACTTTTCTCCCCGGACAGATCTTCGTATTCGGCGGCTTTGCACTGCGGGCCAATTCGCTTGGCCATCTGGAGTAGATCGAAAGCTACGCCCCTGGCCATCAGGTCAGGTTTGGAAGCTTAAACTACACGGCCGACATCCGCGGGGACTTGATCTTCGACGGATTCGAGCCACGGCCGAGCATGCCGCACTGTCACGATGGGCATGATCTAGCTCTGCCGCCGGACAACGCCTAGAGGGCCGCTCAGGTGTCCACTCCGACCATTAGCTCGGAGCCGACTGTGCCAGTCGGGGACGGACAGTTGGACGCCGCCCCAGGAGCCGCAATCTTTACGGCGATAGAGCCAAATACCAGCCTAGTCCTTTGCGAGGCCTGTGACTCCAAGGTGCCGGACTCCGTTCCGGACTCCGAATCTTCCGCACTCCTTCCGGTCGAACCCGATTGGGCTCCGATCATGGAGTTCACCGCCGCGGACGTCTTTCAGCACTCGCCCTTTGGCGATATCCTGAATTCACTAAAGTCTCTCTCTTTGTCAGGAGAGCCCTGGCCGGACTATGGTCAGCATGGTTGGGATGCGGACGACAAAGAAATTCGAAACCCACCCACCACCCACTCTGTAGCCATTGTCGACGATCTAACCGACATGCTCGACTTCGACTACGAAGACATCGACGGTATGGACACCGATGAAGGAGACGACCAAGAACCAGCACCTATAGGGCACTGGAAAGCCACCTCATCATATGACATATACATGGTGGACAGCCCCAAAGTAGGGGACGGCGATGAAAAAATGGTGGACGACCCCTCCAAGAAGCAACCCAAGCGCCAACGTCAGCGGCGCTGCTCTAAATCCCGCCAAAGCAAAAACGGCGAGTCCGGCACTGGAGACAACAACACCCCGGACAGTGCCGAAGACAACCCCCTCCAGCAAGATTCAGCACAGGAGAACGGAGGAGCCAGCCCTCATGAGAGAGCGGCAGACAAGGAGGTCGAGGACGAAAATTATATGCCTCCCTCCGAAGACGAGGCAAGCCTCGACGACGACGAATTCGTCGTGCCAGAGGATCCCATCGAACAAGAGCGTTTCAAACACATGCTTATGGCCACGGCAAGCAGCCTCAAGAAAAAACAGCAGCAACTTAGAGCTGACCAAGACTTGCTAGCCGACAGATGGACTGAAGTCCTGGCGGCCGAAGAGTATAAACTCGAACACCCCTCCAAGAGCTACCCAAAGCGCAGGCTGCTACCCCAACTAGAGGAGGAAGCAACTAAACCTACATCACCAGCGTACGATGCGCCCGATCGGCCACCCCGTGGCCGCGACAGAGAGGCCTTTCGGCCCTCAACTCAAGCCGCACACCGGCGCCGCTCCAAAGATACCAGAGCATGGGGAAACGCAACAGACCTGCGAGACATATTGGAGGATAAGGCAAGGCAAACAAGATCGATCTACGGATCGCGTGGGCACCCCATGTCACGTGACGATAACCGTCACGCTGGATATGACAAATACGGCCAGGCCGAACACAACAGACAAAGCTCATCCGAGCTACGTCGCGATATAGCCCAGTACAAGGGCGCCACACACCCACTATGCTTCACAGACGAAGTAATGGATCATCAAATCCCCGAGGGTTTTAAACCCATACACATCGAATCATACGATGACACAACAGATCCCGCGGTATGGATCGAGGATTATCTCCTTAATATCCACATGGCCCGTGGTGATGATCTACACGCCATCAAATACCTCCTGCTCAAGCTTAAAGGACCAGTTCGACATTGGCTTAACAGCCTGCCAGCAGAGTCAATTAGTTGCTGGGAGGACCTGGAATCCGCATTCCTTGACAACTTCCAGGGCACTTATGTGTGACCACCAGACGCCGATGACCTAAGCCACATAATCCAGCAACCAGAGGAATCGGCTAGACAATTCTGGACATGGTTCCTAACAAAGAAAAAACAAATAGTCGACTGTCCGGACGCAAAGGCCCTTGCAGCCTTCAGGCACAACATCCGAGACGAATGGCTTGCCCGGCACCTAGGACAGGAAAAGCCGAAATCTATGGCAGCCTTCACGACACTCATGACCCGCTTTTGCGCGGGAGAAGATAGCTGGCTAGCTCGTAGCAATAACATAACCAAGAGCCCTGGCAATTCGGATACCAAGGACAACAATGGCACGTCACGTCACAACAAGCACAAGCGCCGCATTAACGACGACAATACTGAGGATACGACAGTTAATGCCGGATTCAGAGGCTCTAAACCCGATCAGCGGAAGAAGCCATTCAAAAGAAACCCTTTGGGCCCATCCAGTTTAGACCGGATACTCGATCGCTCGTGCCAGATACACGGCACCCCCAAACAACCAGCCAACCACACCAACAGGGATTGTTGGGTGTTCAAGCAGGCAGGCAAGTTAAGTGCCGAAACCAGAGACAAGGGGCTGCATAGCGATGACGAGGAGGAGCCCCGGCCGCCGAACAACAGAGGACAGAAGGGCTTCCCCCCGCAAGTGCGGACGGTGAACATGATATACGCAACCCATATCCCCGAAAGGGAGTGGAAGCGTGCTCTCAAGGACGTCTATGCGTTGGAGCCAATCGCCCCAAAGTTCAACCCATGGTCCTCCTGCCCGATCACTTTTGATCGAAGGGACCACCCCACTAGCATTCATCACGGCGGATTCGCCGCATTGGTCCTAGACCCAATCATTGACGGATTTCACCTCACTAGAGTCCTCATGGACGGCGGCAGCAGCGTAAACCTGCTTTATCAGGATACAGTGCGAAAAATGGGTATAGATCCCTCAAGGATTAAACCCACAAAGACAACCTTTAAAGGCGTCATACCAGGTGTAGAAGCCAGCTGTACAGGCTCAGTTACACTCAAAGTGGTCTTCGGATCCCCAGATAATTTCCGAAGCGAAGAGTTAATCTTCGACATAGTCCCATTCCGCAGTGGCTATCACGCCCTGCTCAGACAAACCGCATTTGCAAAATTCAATGCGGTGCCGCACTACGCATATCTCAAGCTCAAGATGCCAGGCCCTCGCAGAGTCATTACGATAAATGGAAACACCGAACGCTCTCTCCGAACGGAGGAGCACACGGCGGCCCTGGCGGCGGAAGTACAAAGTAGCCTCTCAAGGCAATTCTCCAATCCGGGTGTTAAACGTCCGGACAATGTCAAGCGCGCCCGAAGTAACCTACAACAAAACCGGCTGGCACGTTCCGAGCAAGCATAGCAGTGCGGCCCCAACCCCAGCCCTCGCCAGATGGCGATAGCGGTACCACACGTACATAATTATGCTTTGGAAATACCATGGGCATAAGGGGAGGGGCACAACCACGGCACGCCCAGAATGCGGCTCAACCGCACTAGGGGCTCCCTATTCTGCCGTTTCCTTTTTTATATATACTTTCAGGACCCAACTATCCGGAAGGCGTCTCCGGCAATACACTCGCCGAACACACGATGCAACAGCCAGGGAGAGAACAAGCCACGTCAAATGTCCAGGTGGTCTCTATAACGAGCTAAATACCTGTTTTACTTAAAGTCTCGCAGCTTGCCCCTGGAGGGGGACATGTCAAATAATCCCATCTCTTGCTTATCGCACTATTTGTATCGTTCTGCTTTCATAGCAGCCCTTCTTAATAAACAATACATAGCTCTTATCTATTATTGTATTCATCTATTTTTATACAAATATGTTCAGTCATGACGTTATGCAACCGTACACTTTGGTACGGCCAATACACCAGGGGCTTAAGCACCCCATAACACGGTGTGAGAAGACCAAACACTCTCATGAGTGTGGCACCCCGAACTTATAGCACTATATGCATCGGCTCCGAATCATGTCTTGGGTCAATAGTTGGGTTTGCCCGGCTCCCATGTTTTGGTACCTTACGTTCCGCAATGTTGGCTAAGGTAGCGCTGGGAGAACTACTGCAATTGTGCCCCAGTTGAGCTGGGTTAACACCTCAGTAGAGAAAGCTAAAACTGACCGTCATGATAGTGCGAGAGACCGGTCGCTGTTCGCGAGGTTTTTTTGAGTCCCTAAAGACTTATGCCGCGTAGAGCGAGGAGCCGGATTTATCTGGCCTAGGCGTGGATAGCTCCCCGAACTCGGTCTTCCGAATACTAGGGGCTTCGCCGAAATTTAAAATTATAGAATTCTATGGCTAAGTGAGAGTGATAAAGCATTATAAGTCCGATGGCCTTGTTCGTTGCGCTGAGCGCCTCCCTAGATGGACCCAAGAATGGGAACAAGAGAGCTAGGGTTTATCCCGAACACCCCAGCACTCGTGGCATGGGGGTAGAAGCCGACGACTTGCATCTCTTAGATTTCATAAACGGCCGCATAGAAGGTAATATTTTAAATTAACAAGCGTTGCTTAGCGCATATGAACAAAGTTTTCAGTGTACAACATAACAGATGCGAGTCTACTAAAAAATTACATCTTTGGAGCATTCACCTGCTATAAGGCGGGCACCCTTCAGGACGCCCTCTTAATACATCTCGGGTTTGCGATACTCCTTGGCCGGCGATGGCGCGTCCGTCACAAGCTTCTCGGTGTCCATCTTGCCCCAGTGCACTTTAGCACGGGCAAGGGCCCGACGGGCTCCTTCAATACAGACGGAGCGCTTGATGACTTCAATCCATGGACAGGCGTCCACCAGCCGCCGCGCCAGACCAAAGTAGCTCCCAGGCATGGCTTCTCTATGCCACAACCGAACTATGAGATCCTTCATGGCCTATTCGGCCACCTTGTGGAGCTCGACCAGCTGCTTCAGCTGGTCGCTCAGGGGCACCGGATGTCCGGCCTCAGCATATTGAGACCAGAACACCTTTTCTGTCGAGCTCCCCTCCTCGGCTCGGTAGAATGCGGCAGCATCAGACACACTACGGGGCAGATCAGCGAACGCTCCTAGAGAGCTCCGGATTCAGGTAAGTAACAGATAATTCACTTTTATATGCTTGCTTTGCATAAAGAATGCCTTACCCGCCGCTATCTTCTTTATCGCCTCGATCTCCTGGAGGGCCTTCTGGGCTTCGGCCTTAGCGGTTTTGGCACACTGAAGAGCCAAGGCGAGCTCGGACTCTCGAGTCTTCGAGTCATGCTCCAAACTCTCGTGTTTCTCCACGAGAGCCTAGAGCTCTTGCCGCACCTCCGCCACCCGCGCCTCCTGTTTCTCTCGCTCGGTGCGCTCCAAGGCTGCACAGTTTTCGGCCTTGGACAATGCTTCCTTCAGGGTTGCCACCTGAGTTGTGGCCCCTGCAACATTCACGTTGGTCCTGTCATTATTTGCAACCAGGTATTTCTATATACATTTACATATGGTATTATATACCCTCCTTGTCGTCGAGCTGCTTCTTGGTATGGCCGAGCTCGTTCTCGGACCGCTCGAGGTTCTGCTTCAATGCATCGACCTGCGCAGTCAGTGCGGCAGAGGTCAGCAGCGCAACCTGCATTCCCATATCGACATATTTATGTTAGACTCCTGCGTATATCTTTTTAGATCCTCAGTCCGGCTTTTCTTTCGAACGCCGAACTGAGCATCAGGGGCTACTGTCTATGCGGTAACATTTTTATATGTTTTGAATACATACCTCAAAGCCTGTTAGCAGGCTGGTACAGGCTTCTGTCAGCCCGCTCTTGACGGACCGAACCTTTCGAATCACCGCACTCATAACAGTGCGGTGCTCCTCATTGATGGAGGCGCCGTTAAGCACCTCCAGCAAATTGTCCGGCATCTCTGGTTGGACGGAGGCCGTCGGCATCGTAGGCGTGCCTTTCTCGCGAAGGCGCTGTCTACCGGACTCTAGAACCGTTGTTGGTTCCGGAGCGGTGTCCGGCCCAGGGCCGGACTTAGATCCCTCTGGGGCTTTACCCCCTTTGGGCCTGGAGTCCGGGAGGTCGCCTTGCGGCGACTCCAGGACCACCTCCTCCTGGTTTAGTCCCTTTTGGGACTCCACCTCGGTGTCGTCCGTAGGGAGAGGGGAGGAGGCCGTTGGAAGTGAAGCGCTATTCATGTCCGACGAATCCAGGGAGCCGCTCGACGAATCGCCGAGCTGAGCCTTGGGCGGACTGCATGATTAAATTTGGTGTCAGAAGGTACCATACATTAGAGGAGCGCCATGAGTTATTCTAGTATCTGGATACTTACGATTTTGCCAGGGGCTTGACCCTGGATGGCCATTCCTCCCCGCCGTCTTCGGCATCGGAGGCGTAGTCCGGCTGAAGGGTCCTCCCCTTTTTGGACCCTACGGCCTCCCCAGTTAGGGCGGCCTTCCTTTTCTTTCCTCCCCCCGTTGGAGGGAGAGAGGCTTCTTCTTCTTCCTCCTCCTCGTCCTCAGAGGCGGAGGGTGCTTCGGGGTTGTCAGGCGATGAATCTGACACCACCAGGCGCCGGGAACTCTTTCGAGTCCCCGTGGCCTTCTTCTTGGCCTTCTTCTCCGGCACCACGTGAGGTGCCGGAACCAGCAGCTTTGTCAAGCGTGCGTCTGCTGGGCCTTCAGGCAAAGGGGCCGGACAGTTAAACTGTCCGGATGTCCTCTGCCAGTCCTATCAAAGGAGCAGGAGTTTAGATCCTACATGGAGTCAAACTATGAAAATCAAGTGTCCCGTGGAGGACTAAAAGCAAGCTTACTTCGGTGGCTTGGCACTTGGCGCAGAATCCGCGATCCTCGGTGACGGAAGGGGAGACCTTGGAGCTCTTGAATAGCACCTTCCAGGTGTCCTCGTGCTTTGTGTCGAAGAGCCGGGACAGAGTCTGGTGCTTGGCTGGTTCGAACTTCCACAAGTTGAAGGCCCGTCGTTGACACGGAAGGATCCGGCGGAAGAGCATGACCTGGACTATGTTCACAAGCTTAAACTTCTTGTTCACCAGGTCTCGGACACAGGTTTGGAGTCCGGTCACCTCTTCCGGACTCCCCACAACAGGCCCGTCTCTTTCCAAGATGTGAGCCGTGTGGGGATGCCAGATCGGAATTCGGGGGCCGCTGCCCATTCAGGGTCACGCGGCTCGGTGATATAGAACCACCCCGACTGCCACCCTTTGATGGTCTCTACGAAGGCGCCCTCGAGCCATGTAACGTTGGCTATCTTGCCCACCATGGCGCCTCCGCACTCCGCTTGGCGGCCGCCCACGATCTTCGGCTTGACGCTGAAGATCTTCATCCATAGGCCAAAGTGAGGCTGGATGCGGAGGAAGGCCTCACACACGACGATAAACGCCGAGATGTTGAGGATGAAGTTCAGGGCCAGATCGTGGAAGTCTAGGCCGTAGTAGAACATGAGCCCCCGAACGAACGGGTGAAGAGGAAAGCCCAGTCCGCAGAGGAAATGGGGGGAGAAACACGACCCTCTCATGGGGCCCAGGGGTGGGGATGAGTTGCCCCTCATCTGGAAGCCGGTGCGCGATGTCGTCAGACAAGTATCCGGCCTTCCTCAACTTTTTGATTTGCCCCTCCGTGACGGAGGAGGCCATCCATCTACCTCCCGCTCTGGACATGATTGGAGAAAGGTTGAGGTGGGAAGTGCGGACTTGGGCGCTGGAGCTCGAGTGCGCAGGGATGGATAAGCAAAGGAGGAAGAAGACGTAAATGGAAAGGGTGTATCCTTATCTCCTTATGTGGGTGGCCGAAACTATAAGCCCCCACCAGCCTAATAAAACTCGCTTATCTCCCAAGCGCCGTGATTAATGGCGCGGTTGGGTTACCCACGCCCGTATTGATGAGAATCTCGGAATAAGGGGACACGATCTCTGTGTTGACAAGACGTGCCAAGGAAACCGCCTCGCTAAACGCGCTGAGGTGGAACAGTAAAATGATTTGAATAAAGGCTTGGCCGTGGCGTGATGTCATGCTGCGGAATACGTCAGCAGATTAGATTTGTTCAGATATTACTCTCTCTACGGTGGTATGTGGAACTTATTTTGCAGAGCCGGACACTATCCTTGTGTTCAACATCTTCTATGAAGTATTTGGGGGAGGAACCCGCCTTGCAATGCTGAAGACAATTTGCGCGCCGGAATCGTCGTCATTGAAGCCTGGTTCAGGGGCTACTGAGGGAGTCCTAGATTAGGGGGTGTCCGGATGGCCGGACTATGACCTTTGGCCGGACTCCCGGACTATGAAGATACAAGATTGAAGACTTTGTACCATGTCTGGATAGGACTTTCCTTGGCGTGGAAGGCAAGCTTGGCGATATGATATGAAGATCTCCTCCCATTGTAACCGACTCTATGTAACCCTAGCCCTCTCCGGTGTCTATATAAACCGAAGAGTTTTAGTCCATAGGACGAACAACAATCATACCATAGGCTAGCTTCTAGGGTTTAGCCTCTCTGATCTCGTGGTAGATCAACTCTTGTACTACCCATATCATCAATATTAATCAAGCAGGAGTAGGGTTTTACCTCAATCGAGAGGGCACGAACCTGGGTAAAAACATCGTGTCCCTTGTCTCCTGTTACCATCCACCTAGACGCACAGTTCGGGACCCCCTACCCGAGATCCGCCGGTTTTGACGCCGACATCGAACCTTCAAGAAGAAGCTGGAGGCCTGTGGCAGGGGCTGGCACGGCGAGCTTCAGTCTGTGCTATGGTCCATCTGTACTACCACTACCAAGTCGACCGGCGAAACCCCGTTCTTCCTCGTCGACGGTGCTGAGGCGGTCCTTCCTCACTAGGTAAGGCATCGCTCCGCGTGGGTCCTGGCTTTTGATGAAGCGTAGCAGGACGCCATGCGGGGGTGGACCTCGTGCTTGGGAAGGAACGTCTTCGGGAGGCTGCGCTTCGGGCTGCGAGATACCAACAAGCACTGCGGCGGTACCACTGCCGCAACATCCACCCTAGGACCCTCGAGGTAGGTGGCCTCGTTCTCAGACGGGTGCTCTCCAGGGAGGGGCTGCACAAGCTCTCGCCCATGTGGGAGGGCCTGTTCAAGGTTGTTCATGTCTCTAGGCCCGACGCTGCACGGTTGGAGACTCGGGAGGGGGTGCCCATCCCGAACGCTTGGAACATCCAGCATATCCGGAACTTCTACCCTTGAAGAAAGGCCCAGAGCCTGTAAAGAAGGCCAATGCATGTGAACCTCATTTTCCCGAGAAAGGCCCGGAGCCTGTGAAGAAGGCCAATGCCTGTGAAGCTCGCCGCCCGTGACACTCTCACGTAATAATGAGTTGGGGCTGTACACGCCTCAGATTCTCCGAAGAGCCGCCCTCTGGCCTCGGGGGCTCCCGCCCACACCGAGTGGCAGCACTTAGCTCCGCGCTGGTGAGAAGACGTCGAAGACTAGATTAGGTGCCGGACGCGGCTTTTTCATTTGCTTTCTGCAGTTGGCTTGTTCGTTCCTATTTGAAGTTTTATTGGAGTTGTTGCCGTCCTTAGCTTGTGACTCTTTGTCTTTTTCGCCCACTTGCCTCGTTTTCTCTCGCGCAAGTCTCGCGAGGGGGCTACGCGGGCACCCTCGCGAGTGTTTTCTGCCCCGGTCGTTTGAAGCTTTCCTATCCAAGTCCACTACGGGAGCATCCCTTCCCGGTCCGTGCCCCATGGGCATCGCAACACTAACACAAGACCTGAATCGGACGCCTCCACAACCGAGACCGGAAGCTACCCCTCCTGATTAATCCTTGTAGGACATGAAGCATGCGGCGAGGCCTCGGCCTCGGGAAGCGAAGACCGCGACAAGTTCCCCCGAGCTAAGTAATTCCTGCACACGGGCATGCAGCACAAAAACAAAGCACCGAAATAGCGGAAACAACATGGTAATTAACAACGACAGTCCAACACGCCACCATGGGGCCCTACACTACTTTCTCTTTGCGCAGGGAAGGGAGAAAAACAAAATAGACACGACTCGCTCGGCACCAACTCGCGGCGAGGGCTTGTACTGCCTCCCGAGCTCAGTCAGACTCCTCCTCGCGCTTCACCGAGGCGCGACGGTGGACTGACCCGCTGCCTCCCTCAAGGCGGGCGCGACGGCGCGGAGGCTGGTCGCGGCCACCACTGGAGGAGCTGCTGTCCGAAGGGGAGCCGCCGAAGCTTGGCGAACCACGAGTGCCGCCGCCCGCGCGCCTGCTGTCATCTTCATCCAGATCATCGCTGGGGCTGGGTACCCGGCCGCGGTCATCGTCTTCAGGGCAGCACCCGGCACGACGGCCGTCTTCTTCGAACACCCTCACGTAGAGGGTGGCGTCGCCATTGAACTTGAAGTGCAGGGTGCACCGTGATACGTCTCCAATGTATCTATAATTTTTGATTGCTCCATGCTACTTTATCTACTGTTTTAGGCAATATTGGGCTTTATTATCCACTTTTATATTATTTTTGGGACTAACCTATTAACCGGAGGCCCAGCCCAGATTTGCTGTTTTATGCCTATTTCAGTGTTTCGAGGAAAAGGAATATTAGACGGAGTCAAAACGGAACGAAATCAACTGGAGAAGTTAATTTTGGAAGGAAACCAACCTGATGGGCTTGGACCCCACGTCAGAAGATACGGGAGATGCTCACGAGGGTGGGGGGCACGTCCTCCCTCCTGGGCGCGCCCTCCTGCCTCGTGGGGCCCCCATAGCTCCACTGACGTACCCCCTGCACCCATATATACCTACGTACCCTAAAACTTCCAGAACAGAAGATAGATCGGGAGTTCCGCCGCCGCAAGCCTCTGTAGCCACCAAAAACCAATCGGGACCCTATTCCGGCACCCTGCCGGAGGGGGATCCCATCACCAGAGGCCATCTTCATCATCCCGGCGCTATCCATGACGAGAAGGGAGTAGTTCACCCTCGAGGCTGAGGGTATGTACCAGTAGCTATGTGTTTGACCTCTCTCTCTCTCGTGTTCTCTCTCGTGTTCCTCTATGGCACGATCTTGATGTATCCCGAGCTTTGCTATTGTAGTTGGATCTTATGATGTTTCTCCCCCTCTACTCTCTTGTGATGAATTGAGTTTCCCCTGTTGAAGTTATCTTATCGGATTGAGTCTTTTATGAACACTTGATGTATGTCTTGCGTGGGATAACCGTGGTGACAATGGGTTATTCTGTTGATCCACTTGATGTATGTTTTGGCGATCAACTTGCGGGTTTCGTGACACTTGGGAACCTATGCATAGGGGTTGGCACACGTTCTTGACTCTCCGGTAGTAGCTTTAGGACACTCCTTGAAGTACTTTTATGTTGGTTGGATGAATCTGAGATTGTGTGATGCATATCGTATAATCATGCCCACGGATACTTGAGGTGACAATGGAGTATCTAGGTGACATTAGGGTTTTGGTTGATTTGTGTCTTAAGGTGTTATTCTAGTACGAACTCTTTTATAGATCGATCCAAAAGAATAGCTTTGTGGTGGTTTCGTACCCGACCATAATCTCTACGTTTGTTCTCCGCTATTAGTGTCTTTGGAGTGACTCTTTGTTGCATGTTGAGGGCTTGTCATATGTTCTATCTATGTTATTATTGTTGAGAGAACTTACACTAGTGAAAGTATGAACCCTAGGCCTTGTTTCCTACCATTGCAATACCGTTTACGCTCACTTTTACCGCTCGTTACCTTGCTGTTTTTATAATTTCAGATTACAAAAACCTTTATCTACTATCTATTTTGCACTTGTATCTTCATCTCTTCGCCGAACTAGTGCACCTATACAATTTACCATTATATTGGGTGTGTTGGGGACACAAGAGACTCTTTGTTATTTGGTTGCAGGGTTGCTTGAGAGAGACCATCTTCATCCTACGCCTCCTACGGATTGATGAACCTTAGGTCATCCACTTGAGGGAAATTTGCTACTGTCCTACAAACCTGTGCACTTGCAGGCCGAACAACGTCTACAAGAAGAAGGTTGTGTAGTAGACATCACACCGCTGGCTTAGGCCACGCGCGCGGGCAAACGTTTGCCAGCCGTGCGTCAGGGCCACATTCTTGGCAACGGAGACCTCCAGCGAAGCCCAGGAGGCCCTGCTGCAGCAACCGTCCGCTTGAAGCCAGAGGCTGCCCGGAGCGCCAGCCGGAAGTTCACCAACAAAGAAGCGTGGAAGCTGGAGCCAGGTGCTGGTCGGGTCCACCGACCACACGAAGAACTCTGGCAGCACCTCCACCGAGTGGAAACGCGGCCTGGGAGGCCACACGGTCATGGCGCGCCTCCCCTCGACAACCTGGCATCCATTGCCGCGCAGGGGATCGCCTCCACGACCACGGGAAGCCACTACGGGAGCCACATGATTTTTTGCGTGGACGGCCTCGGCCGCGCTTGGCCGGGGGAGAGTCAGGCTATCACGCCCAATATGCGATACTATCCTAAAGAGACTCGAAGGTCCCACCAAGGATAGAACCGCATATTGAAACACTTTCGCAAGGTGGATATCATTACATCAACATCACATAATAGATGGGGATACATACAAGAGGCATACAATACCACACGAATACAACATCACAATACATAAGAGCATCATCCGACTACGGATGAAACACAAACAGAAACTCAAACGACATCCACCCTGCTAGCCCAGGATGCCGACCGGGAACCTATCCCTGAACGAAGAAGAAGCAGAAGAAGAACTCTGATACAAGCAAGCATCGCTCTCGTGTCATGATCATCGCATAACCTGTACCTGCAACTGTTGTTGTAGTAATCTGTGAGCCACGAGGACTCAGCAATCCCATTACCATGGGTATCAAGACTAGCAAAGCTTAAAGGGAAAGGAAGGGGTAAATTGGTGAGGCTGCAGCAGCGACTAAGCATATATGGTGGCTAACATACGCAAATAAGAGCGAGAAGAGAGCAAAAGGAACAGTCGTGAAGCTAGCAATGATCAAGAAGTGATCTTGAACTCCTACTTACGTCAAACATAAACCAAAACCGTGTTCACTTCCCGGACTCCGCCGAGAAGAGACCATCACAGCTACACACGCGGTTGATGCGTTTTAAATCGTATCTGGTGTCAAGTTGTCTACAACCGGACATTAACAAATTCCCATCTGCCTATAACCGCAGGCACAACTTTCGAAAGTTTATACCCTGCAGGGGTGTCCCAACTTAGCCCATGATAAGCTCTCGCGATCAATGAAGGATATACCTTCTCCCAGGAAGACCCGATCAGACTCGGAATCCCGGTTTACAAGACATTTTGACAATGGTAAAACAAGACCAGCAAAGCCGCCCGATGCGCCGACAATACCGATAGGAGCTGTACATATCTAGTTCTCAGGGCAACACCGGATGAGCAATCCGTACAACTAAAACCAGACCTCAAGTTTCCCTGAGGGGGTGCTGCAAAGGACTCTGGTTCGCACCAACACTTAGATAAGCACTGGCCCGGGGGGCTAAAATAAAGATGACCCTCGGGCTCCGGAAACCCAAGGGAAAAAGGGCTAGGTGAGGAAAATGGTAAAACCATGGTTGGGCCTTGCTGGAGGAGTTTTATTCGAAGCGAACTGTCAAGGGGGTCCCATAAATCACCCAACCGTGTAAGGAACGCAAAATCCGGGAACATAACACCGGTATGACGGAAACTAGGGCGGCAAGAGTGGAACAAAACACCAGACATAAGGCCGAGTCTTCCACCCTTTACCAAGTATATAGATGCATTAATTAAAATAAGAGATATTGTGATATCCCAACAAAATCCTGTCCACCATGGAGCAATCTTCAACTTCACCTGCAACTAGCAATGCTATAAGAGGGGCTGAGCAAAAGCGGTAACATAGCCAAGCAACGATTTGCTAGGAAGGGTGTCAAAGGTTAGAGGTTCATGGCAATTGGGGAGGCTTGAAGAGCAAATGATAGGTAACGCAACATAGCGATAGAACGAAGCAACTAGCATAGCAATGATAGTAGTGAGATCCAGGGTAGCGGTCATCTTGCCTGAGATCCCGCTAGGAAGAAGAACGAGTCCATGAAGAATACAAGCGGACGTGGTCGAACGAATCCTCACAACTCCGGAACGAAACCGAAGCTAATGAGAGAAGCAAACCGGAAAGAAGCAAACAACATGGTAAAAAAACATCACATAAACGTGGCATGATGCACAATCAAGTATGATGCATGTCCGGTTTAATGGGGCATGACATGGCAAAGTGCAACAAACAATACTACAAGTTAAGTGGAGCTCAATATGCAACGAGTTGCATATTGACGAAACACCACATCAATTATTTAGTTCTCTCTCATTTAAGTACACAACAATATTAAATGTTGTTAAACATGGCAAGAGGTGGAACAAAAGTAATCTAACTATTTAGGCAAGTTTAAATGAGGCCGGAACAACAAACAACAATTCCGGAAAATCCCCATATGCATATTTTAGATTCGGTACTGTTCTGCCCTAAACCATATTTTAAGTTTGTTAAACAGGAAAATAAATTGTACCATGTTAAACTAGGCATTTTTCCACCCCATTTACATATAAAGAACATTTAATTCCGAGCTACGGTTATTTAGTTATGAAATAAATCATTTAAACATGGCATTTAAGCAAATTTAATCAAATAGCATTTTAAACATTTTAAACATGGATGAAAGTGGCATATTATTAACCTACACAAAATTCTAAGCATTTTACATGTTTAAATCATTTAAATCCGATGCACGGTTGTGGAGTTTTTATATGCATGAACAACAGGGGTCAATCTGTAAAACATAAATTCCTGGGTTAAAAGCTAAATTCGCAGATCTGAAAAAAAATGCTACGGGCCGAATCTGCACTTGGGCCAACAGTGCACAGGAGAGGGAGCAGGGTCTGCTCACCCTGGGCTATGGCCCGGTTTGGGTTCGGAGCAGGTTCGGACGCGCGCGCGAGGGGGGCTGCGAGCTGGCAAGAGAGGTTAGGTGGTCACAGTCAAGAGAGAAGCAAAAACCCGATTGGTCTGGAACGGTCAGGCGGGCAAGGCAATCCGAGGGAAGGTGATGAAGGCAAAAGGGAGAAACGGCAACGACGAACGAATGCAAGTTTTAAGAAAATGATGCCGATGCAATGCGAATGATGACATGAGACGAGATGCATAACAAGAACAAAATGCAAAACAACAGACAAAAACCCAACCACGGAGGAAATATCATATCGCATCTCCGGAAAAGGCAAGAGTCGGAGTTACAGATATGGAAAGTTGCATCCGGGGTGTTACAACACTACACCACTACGAGAGGATCTCGTCCCGGGATCTAGGATGGCACCGGAGGGAAAAGGAAGAGGAAGATAAGAGGTAAACTAAGTTGCTTCTTCGACAAACGAGTGAAACCATGAACCTTGAGAGGTTAAGCAAAATGAAAGAAAGAAAACAACGAAGATGAACAAAGTTGAAAACACTCCTTTAAAAAAAGAGGAACAAGGGATACGATGAGAACCAAGAGGTTTAGTGATAAGATAGATATTGAAACCACTCCGGTTAAAACTAGATAGAGAAGGAAGAATTCGGGCAGCACTCCGGTTGAAAAAGATGCAAGACTTGATAAGATGAAAAGAACTTGAATGGAGGACACGACACGCCGGTTAAATGGATAAGCATGAAAAGAACACGACCTTCACAACTCGACATGATGAGTGAAAAGAGCAACATTACAATGCCTTCGGAAGAAAGAATAGAAGATAGATCATTGGAATAACAGATGGAGGAGAAAATGCCAACTTCTGCCACAAAAGAACTTGGAAAGCACCCTTCCAAGAAGGTTAGAACGGAGTTGTTGGAAAACCAACAACGAAAATAACAAGCTTGTTGTGGGCTTATGGCAAACATCTCAAAATGATGAGGTAAAACCCGGCCACTAACAGAAACAATTGATTGGTTGAGATCAATGAAGATAAGAGAAACTTCTTTCACCAAGAGGATAATTGGAGAACCTGGGTCATTAATAAGCACCACAATTAGCAACATTCCTTCGGGAAGGCCTTTAGGTGAAATATAACCCAAGATACTCCAACGAAGAGATTGATGGATTTAAAATTCCTCATTCTTAACAACATGTGAATCACGAAGCACGAATGGAAATTGTCAAGAATGATATAACACCACCTCAAAAGATAAAGTAGAAGGAATTGCACTTTGGAATGCAAGATGAAGAATGCTTGAACGCCTCAAAACAAAACATGTGTTTAGCACCATGTTTATTTTAGAGTGTAGCTCGGTGAATCATGACTCCGAGAGAAAAACTTGAAGAACAATTGAAGAATGAAAAGAATCCTTGACGAACCACCATGTAGAGCCTCTATGAAGAACTCCGGTAATAAAAAGATGATAAAACAAAAGAGTTGAAAACACAAGGTGAAGCCTTGCAATAATTTAGGTGGAGCTTCGCGATGATATAACCGAGAAAACTTGGAACTCCGGAAAACAAAAGATGAAACACTAGAAACGAGAATTACTTCATCATGAACAATCTCCGGAAGAAAAGAATTGAATCACATCGAGGAAATAAGAATAAGATTTATTGTATGCTTATCCTTCATCAAATTAAATTGATGACAAGTAATGGATTTGGCATACTACTTATTCCCGTTGAAAGGACTAAAAGAGATATAGAGCAAACTTGAGAAGGTATTGATGGAACCACCGGTGGGATTTGGAAACAATGAATAAATTGATATGATAACAAAGGAAGTGAAATCTTGAACGAACCACCGTAAGAATTGAAAATGAAAGTAGCAAAGGCACAATTCATCGAAAAGAATTTGAAAATGAATGAAGATACTTGAGGGGATTTAAATACATGAGAACAAAGAGATCGTGAACTGATTAGAGGGTATTTGAACGATGCACCGGTAGAATATGGAGAAGGAGAGCTAAAACTGAGAATGAATAAACCCGAAATGATGGCCTTCGTAGGAATAAAATGGAAAGAACTCACGAAATGCTCCGGATGGTAAGAAAAGAATTGTCACAATTGAAAGCAATTATGAGAGGATGGCATCAATCTAGAACAATGAATCTTGAAGAGAATGGAGCAAGATTTAAGAGAAATCCTTCTTCGGTCTTCAAATGTTGAGAATGATGATGAGAACCACCATGACTTGTTGAGATACTCCGGGAGAATTAAAAGAAGAAAGGTTGAGCCAAAGATGAAAAGAATTTGAAAACAACCTTGGAGAAGGCATGTGACTGATGAAAATTCATTCTTACGTCAAACTTGGAAATGAATTTGAGAATCGCTCCTGATAATTCGAAGAGTCATGTAAGATCCTGGGAAAAGACCTGTGGGTTAGGGCCCACTAAAAAGGAACACCGTTGAAATAATTACTTGAAAAGGAGATTGCACCGATTGAATTAAATAGCTTGAAAGAGAGAAAAACCTTGAAGTAACTCGAATGGATTAAGAATGGAAACATGATTCTTTTGAGATATCTTGAGCACTCCGGATAAGAATCAAGATAGATGAACAATAAAGAGGTGCACCGCCATGGAAAAACATTTGAAACAAGGAAAAGGATATGATCAACACTGAAAGCTTGAATTGGACCCACCGGAGAAGAAACAACAACGAAGGATGATGAACTTGAATCTGTTGAGCATCTTCATGGGAAATCACTGGATAAGAACATTGAAAGAAACGAATGAAGAGACTTCTCACAAATAAAAAGGATACTTGATTAAGAAATCTGAGTCCTTGAAGAAAAGGGTGGGAGGGCGGGAAACAAAGGCAACTTGGGACGGAGGAAGAAACACCGTTGCGAAGAACTGAGAAATTATCTTGCGGATGGGAAAAAATGACGAGATCCACTTGAAGAGAAGCACACCGGTTGGAAAGAATTGACATGACCATCTCGATGATCAAAAGGATTAGTACTCCCATAGAAATATGAGAACACCGTTTAGAAAAGGTATGGAATCAACACTTGACCTCGAAGCAACTCGAATTCCACAAATAAAACAAAACAAAGGATTGGATTGCAGAAAAATCCAGAACAAATACATATGATAGAGATTTACCCAATCCCATATCATGCATCTGTCAGAAAGATATTCTAGGAGCTACTTGAATTCCCACCTATAAGCTCCCGAAACTTTCTGGTTATGCAATCTGGTGTTGGGGATACAGGGGGAGCAATAAATATCTCACCCAAACTAACAATACCTACATCCAGCTGTATCCATCCATCAACACATAACCAAGAAAACTCCAGAAATCGTGTACCTCAACCTTCGAAAAGCATCCGTTATACGAGCTATGGCAATACTCCTGGACTCCCCCCCAGTACTGGGTGGCGTCGAGGTTATCTCACCAACAACTGCATAAAAGAGATTTTCGATGTCGGCAAAACTCAGGTATTCCAGAACTGCAACGATAAAATTGTGACGACAACACCTCGGAGCTCAACTCCCCGGGTCAATGCCACATAATAGACATGAGGCACCAAGAACAATGTTCTCGTCACAAAACCATCGGAACGATTCCAAGATACCTGCGTGATCCTAATTTTTTTTAGTGAAATTTGAGGAGAGGAAAGGCAAAACATCTACGTCAAGAGACCTCACTAGAGCGACGAAGGGGCTAAGGAGTAAAAAGAATCCTACTCTCCGATATATATAATCCTAAGACTCAAAATAGTTTTCTTCTAGACTCAACAACGGCCAACAATCAAGGGGGCTCCTATGGTCGGTCGAGGCTCTGATACCAACTTGTCACGCCCAATATGCGATACTATCCTAAAGAGACTCGAAGGTCCCACCAAGGATAGAACCGCATATTGAAACGCTTTCGCAAGGTGGATATCATTACATCAACATCACATAATAGATGGGGATACATACAAGAGGCATACAATGCCACACGAATACAACATCACAATACATAAGAGCATCATCCGACTACGGATGAAACACAAACAGAAACTCAAACGACATCCACCCTGCTAGCCCAGGCTGCCGACCTGGAACCTATCCCCTGATCGAAGAAGAAGCAGAAGAAGAACTCCGAAACAAGCAAACATCGCTCTCGCGTCATGATCATCGCATAACCTGTACCTGCAACTGTTGTTGTAGTAATCTGTGAGCCACGAGGACTCAGCAATCCCATTACCATGGGTATCAAGACTAGCAAAGCTTAAAGGGAAAGGAAGGGGTAAAGTGGTGAGGTTGCAGCAGCGACTAAGCATATATGGTGGCTAACATACGCAAATAAGAGCGAGAAGAGAGCAAAGCGGAACGGTCGTGAAGCTAGCAATGATCAAGAAGTGATCCTGAACTCCTACTTACGTCAAACATAACCCAAAACCGTGTTCACTTCCCGGACTCCGCCGAGAAGAGACCATCACGGCTACACACGCGGTTGATGCATTTTAAATCGTATCTGGTGTCAAGTTGTCTACAACCGGACATTAACAAATTCCCATCTGCCTATAACCGCAAGCACGGCTTTAGAAAGTTTATACCCTGCAGGGGTGTCCCTACTTATCCTATGATAAGCTCTCGCGATCAACGAAGGATATACCTTCTCCCAGGAAGACCCGATCAGACTTGGAATCCCGGTTTACAAGACATTTCGACAATGGTAAAACAAGACCAGCAAAGCCGCTCGATGCGCCGACAATCCCGATAGGAGCTGCACATATCTCGTTCTCAGGGCAACACCGGATGAGCAATCCGTACAACTAAAACCAGACCTCAAGTTTCCCTGAGGGGGCGCTGCAAAGGGCTCTGGTTCGGACCAACACTTAGACAAGCACTGGCCCGGGAGGCTAAAATAAAGATGACCCTCGGGCTCCGGAAACCCAAGGGAAAAAGGGCCAGGTGAGGCAAATGGTAAAACCAAGGTTGGGCCTTGCTGGAGGAGTTTTATTCAAAGCAAACTGTCAAGGGGGTCCCATAAATCACCCAACCGCGTAAGGAACGCAAAATCCGGGAACATAACACCGGTATGACGGAAACTAGGGCGGCAAGAGTGGAACAAAACACCAGGCATAAGGCCGAGTCTTCCACCCTTTACCAAGTATATAGATGCATTAATTAAAATAAGAGATATTGTGATATCCCAATAATATCCTGTCCACCATGGAGCAATCTTCAACTTCACCTACAACTAGCAACGCTATAAGAGGGGCTGAGCAAAAGCGGTAACATAGCCAAGCAACGGTTTGCTAGGAAGGGTATCAAAGGTTAGAGGTTCATGGCAATTGGGGAGGCTTGAAGAGCAAATGATAGGTAACGCAACATAGCGATAGAACGAAGCAACTAGCATAGCAATGACAGTAGTGAGATCCAGGGTAGCGGTCATCTTGCCTGAGATCCCGCTAGGAAGAAGAACGAGTCCATGGAGAAGACAAGCGGACGTGGTCGAACGAATCCTCACAACTCCGGAACGAAACCGAAGCTAACGAGAGAAGCAATCCGGAAAGAAGCAAACAACATTGTAAACAAACATCACATAAACGTGGCATGATGCACAATCAAGTATGATGCATGTCCGGTTTAATGGGGTATGACATGTCAAAGTGCAACAAACAATACTACAAGTTAAGTGGAGCTCAATATGCAACGAGTTGCATATTGACGAAACACCACATCAATTATTTAGTTCTCTCTCGTTTAGGTACACAACAATATTAAATTTTGTTAAACATGGCAAGAGGTGGAACAAAAGTAATCTAACTATTTAGGCAAGTTTAAATGAGGCCGGAACAACAAACAACAATTCCGGAAAATCCCCATATGCATATTTTAGATTCGTTACTGTTCTGTCCTAAACCATATTTTAAGGTTGTTAAACAGGAAAATAAAGTGTACCATGTTAAACTAGGCATTTTTCCACCCCATTTACATATAAAGAACATTTAATTCCGAGCTACGGTTATTTAGTTATGAAATAAATCATTTAAACATGGCATTTAAGAAAATTTAATCAAATAGCATTTTAAACATTTTAAACATGGATGAAAGTGGCATATTAGTAATCTACACAAAATTCTAAGCATTTTACATGTTTAAATCATTTAAATCCGATGCACGGTTGTGGAGTTTTTATATGCATGAACAACAGGGGTCAATCTGTAAAACATAGATTCCTGGGTTGAAAGCTAATTCGCAGATCTGAAAAAAATGCTACGGGACGAATATGCACTTGGGCCAACAGTGCATAGGAGAGGGGGCAGGGTCTGCTCACCCTGGGCTATGGCCCGGTTCGGGTTCGAAGCAGGTTCGGACGCGCGCGCGAGGGGGGCTGCGAGCTGGCAAGAGAGGTTAGGTGGTCACGGTCAAGAGAGAAGCAAAAACCCAATTGGCCTGGAACGGTCAGCGCGGGCAAGGCGATCCGAGGGAAGGTGATGAAGGCAAAAGGGAGAAACGGCAACGACGAACGAATGCAAATTTTAAGAAAATGATGCCGATGCAATGCGAATGATGACATGAGACGAGATGCATAACAAGAACAAAATGCAAAACAACAGACAAAAACCCAACCACGGAGGAAATATCATATCGCATCTCCGGAAAAGGCAAGAGTCGGAGTTACAGATATGGAAAGTTGTATCCGGGGCGTTACAATCACTCCCAATATGCAACCCTATCCAAAAGGAACTCGAAGGTCCCACCAAGGATAGACCCGCATATTGAAACGGTTTTGCAAGGTGGATATCATTACATCAACATTACATAATAGATGGGGATACATACAAAAGGCATACAATGCCACATGAATACAACATCACAATACATAAGAGCATCATCCGACTACGGATGAAACACAAACAGAAACTCAAACGACATCCACCCTGCTAACCCAGGTTGCCGACCTGGAACCTATCCCCTGATCGAAGAAGCAGAAGAAGAACTCAACGCAAGCAAGCATCTCTCTCGCGTCATGATCATCGCAAAACCTGTACCTGCAACTGTTGTTGTAGTAATCTGTGAGCCACGAGGACTCAGCAATCCCATTACCATGGGTATCAAGACTAGCAAAGTTTAAAGGGAAAGGAAGGGGTAAAGTGGTGAGGCTGCAGCAGCGACTAAGCATATATGGTGGCTAACATACGCAAATAAGAGCGAGAAGAGAGCAAGCGGAACGGTCGTCAACTAGCAATGATCAAGAAGTGATCCTGAACTCCTACTTACGTCAAACATAACCCAGAAACCATGTTCACTTCCCGGACTCCGCCGAAAAGAGACCATCACGGCTACACACACGGTTGATGCATTTTAATTTGGATCTGGTGTCAAGTTATCTACAACCGGACATTAACAAATTCCCATCTGCCTATAACCGCAGGCACGACTTTCGAAAGAATATACCCTGCAGGGTGTCCCAACTTAGCCCATGATAAGCTCTCGCGATCAACGAAGGATATACCTTCTCCCAGGAAGACCCGATCAGACTCGGAATCCCGGTTTACAAGACATTTAGACAATGGTAAAACAAGACCAGCAAGACCGCCCGATGCGCCGACAATCCCGATAGGAGCTGCACATATCTCGTTCTCAGGGCAACACCGGATGAGCAATCCGTACAACTAAAACCACACCTCAAGTTTCCCTGAGGGGGCACTGCAAAGGGCTCTAGTTCGGACCAATACTTAGGCAAGCACTGGCCCGGGGGGGGGGGGCTATAATAAAGATGACCCTTGGGTTAATTACTCCCAAGGGAAAAGTAGGTGGTGGTGAGGCAAATGGTAAAACCAATGTTGGGCCTTGCTGGAGGAGTTTTATTCAAAGCGAACTGTCAAGGGGGTCCCATAAATCACCCGACCGCGTAAGGAACGCAAAATCCGGGAACATAACACCGGTATGACGGAAACTAGGGAGGCAAGAGTGGAACAAAACACCAGGCATAAGGCCGAGCCTTCCACCCTTTACCAAGTATATAGATGCATTAATTAAATAAGAGATATTGTGATATCCCAACCAAAATCCTGTCCACCTTGGAGCAATCTTCGACTTCACCTGCAACTAGCAACTCTATAAGAGGGCTGAGCAAAGCGGTAACATAGCCAAGCAACGGTTTGCTAGGTAGGGTGTCAAAGGTTAGAGGTTCATGGCAATTTGGTAGGCTTGAAGAGCAAAAGATAGGTAACGCAGCATAGCGATAGAACGAAGCAACTAGCATAGCAATGATAGTAGTGAAATCCAGGGTAGCGGTCATCTTTCCTGAAATCCCGCAAGGAAGAAGATCGAGTCCATGAAGAAGATGAAGCCACGAAGACGAACCAAGCGTAGACGAACGAATCCTCACGATCGCAACGACACGGGAACTATCGAGAAGAAGCACACAACATAGTAAACACACCACACATATACAAGACATGATGCTCAACCAAGTATGATGCATGACAAAGCTACATGAAGCTACTCATGGCAAGAGATGATGCAAACAAGAGCAACACATCAAGGCAAGTTTAAATGAGGCCGGGAACAACATATAACAATTCCGGCAAGTCCTCATGTGCAAATTTCGAAATTGGTCCAGATCGGAATAAACCTTATGTTCAAGTTGTTAAACAGCAAGTTAAGATGAACCAAGATGATCTACACAAGATTCTAGTCAAGTTACATATAAAGTTCATTTAGTTCGGGGCTACGGCCTAGAAGATATGAGCAAAACAAGTTAAACATGGCATTGATGCAAAATGCATTCAAACATCAAGCAAACACCTCAAAACATAGATGCAACATGATAATATGAAGCTACATGCAAAATCAAGCAAGTTTCATATAGAGCACACTCAAAATGGAGCAACGGTTCAACACACACACATGAAACAAGTTATAGCAACAATCTGTCCAAAACAGCAACTAGGCATATTGCAAGCACCAAAACAACATGCTACAGCATCTCAATATGAAAACAAAAGACATGGGCATGATGTACAGGTAAAGCATAACAAAACATGAAGACTGAGCTATCTCCAGAAATCACTAGAACATGCTCAAACACACATGGCAAGATTGCAAATGATAATAGTTTCAGACTTTGCAGAAAATAACATCAGGTTGCAATGTTTAGAGCTATCAAACAACATGTTATAGGAACTTATCATGGCAAACAAAGGCATGGCATGAATCTAATAATTGCATAGAACAAAAGTCCCTTACTGACCATACGTCAAAAAGGATCAGAAAATATGATGGCACCCATGTAAACATGGCAAGTTATATTACAGATTTAAACATGGCAGGAACAACGATAAGTAGGCATGTAGATGAGCTTGTACCACTCACCACAGAGCAATACATGGCATGGAAAGGCAACCAAGAGTGAGAAGACATATTTATGAAGCTAAGCATGGCAAGAGCAAGTTCATAGGGTGCATGGATCACTAACAACAATCATGGCAACAACTGAACTTAATGTTAACAGGCTGACAACAACATTATTTAGCAACTTTGGAGCAAGGAAACAACAAGCTACAGCAGGCTATAAATGCAACCAGGGGCATGGATAGATAGAGCATGACATGTAGAACAAAACACCCTTAGTGAACATCTCCATATTATGCATAGAATGACTTGTAGAAGCAGGTTTACATAGCATCACGAAATAACAGATTCAGCCTATTAAAACAGTAACAGCAAGTACACTACTTAACAAGCTTGATTCACTCACCACAAGTCATTGCATGACAAGATAAGCATAGCATCAGCAAGAAGATATATTTATGAAACAAACCAAGGCAAGAACAAGTTCATAGCATGCAAGGATCAACTACAACAACCTTGGCAAAATTGAATAACATGTAAACAATCTGCCAGGAAAGATTTTGGAGCAAAAGTAGAGCACGAAAAGGACATGCTAGACTACTCCATAATTGCAAACAGGGGCATGAATGGCTAGATAAAAACCATATGTTCAAAACACCCTTACTGAAGTATCTCAAAATATGCATGTATCTATCTGTAGCATCAAGTTTACATGGCATCAAAATAACAGCAGAACAGGGACTAAACTCAGCAACATTACGAAGCCTAGTCTGCATGCTTGTGCTAGTTACCACATTGATCACAAAAATACATGGTAAGCACCTCTGTAAAGATGGCATGGCATAGATCAAAACACATGTAGACATCAACCTCATAGGATGCACACATCAAACATGGAAAAAATGACAAATGAGCATGTTCTGATAAGAAACATGAACTAACATTATGAAGCACTCTTGCAACGATGATTTAGGCATCAAGATGAGCTCAAATGAACATGACGCAATGGAATGAAATGATGTACTCGTTGAGACGAACAATTTGACATATTACACGCACAAAACGGAGCAGTATGCAGCAAGATATGATGCGTTGAACATGACATGATAATGTCACAAATTCGGGGACTTATAAGAAAATCACCTCTGCGAAAAGTCAACGCGGGACGAGTTGGTTCCGGCCTTGGGCCGACGAGCCTTTCCCTTCTCTGCGGCCGAGAACCTCTTCAGCGGCACCATGGGAGATGGCGAGTAGCTGGGATGGAGAGAAAGAAGGAAGCAAGAAGGGAGATGCACAGTGGAGGCCTGCACACTCCTGCATTTATAAACGGAAGGAAGCCAACCGTCGGCCTCCACGTTCGCAGGTAATCATGACCTGTTTCTGCATGCAGGGACTTGTCAAGTCGAGTAGTTGCCGAGGCAGCATGGGGAAGCGGAGACGCCCACGTCCAATCAACCGCCACGCGGCGCCCAAGGCCACATGCTGATGGGGCCCGTGGTGCTCCGCACTTGCCCCTTCG